>NC_135763.1:8655365-8948881 GCF_052425735.1 Oculina patagonica
CGACCCCCTAAAATAGGCCCTCAGTATACACACAATATACTTCTGCTCAGATTTTGTGCTCTCAATATCCAGAAAGGGAAAAACTGTTCTGAAGGAACACACTTCATTAGCCAATCAATTTCAAGGAACATACTTACCAGGAAATACCAAGGCACATTTCCTGATAATCCGTGAATGATGTAATAACTGAAAATTTGTCATTCATAAAAAATAAAAAGTATTCTAAACCAAACAGATTGATAACATTTGCCAATCACAGCATGCAAATGCCATACCATCTGATAACATAAAACCAGGGCAATCAAAACTCACTTAAAGTTCATGTCCAAAGTATACTGATTTGCCATTTATCTTTTCTGAAAGGTTTAGTTGTCACTCCCTTGGACAAATAAAGAAATTGGCATGTTTTTAGATGCTGTTGAATGTTGTAGGAGGTCCTTTTTGTAGTGTACCTTTGTGTTTAATTTAACGTTCTGCAATGTAGGGATGTCCATAAAGTCTGTAACTGGGACGAGAAAGGACCACAAAAAGTATATAAAGCTTTGAAAGATGAAGTCACTACCTTCATTAAACAAGTGCAAGAGGTATGGTGTTTACAGTATAGAGCTCTATAGGGTGATTACCAAATGTTTAGCTAAAATAATTCTCTGAAACTTTAGTTGGAAAGCAAATGAAAAAGGAATGCATTGTATTTGTTATAAGACAAGAATTTTAAAACAATTTTTTACAGTGATTTAGAAAATGTTCACATTGTTTTGAAATGCATCATAATCTGTAATTTTGAGTGATGTTATAGCCACTTAAAAATACGGGCCATTTTTCTAGAGATTCAAAATTATTGTTAATGAGCTAATAATATACATACAAAAACTCTTGCATGCTCATTGGCTGAGAGCACGTCAATTAATCCCAAACAGTGCAGAAAGTTGAAATTGAGTGCAAAAAGTTGAAATTGAGTGCAGAAAGTTGAAATTAAATTGATTGACAGGAAAGTCGGAAAGCGCGTCAAAACAAAATGTCGGCCAATGTCGGAGTGTTTGAGGGAGCAAAAATCGAGCAAAACATAATGATTCATGAAAAGTTTTACCGATTTTAACGAAAGTTATAAGAATGGTATATAAACCAAACTACTAGCAATTGGACGTTTGCACAGCACAAGAGAGGCTTTACGAAACTACTGAAAGCTACCAAACGTGGATTTTCTTACACGACGGCTCGTAAAGAAGAAAGATTACAAGTGTGAATTGAAGTTGGACATTTCAGCCCAAACCAATACAACTGAATAAGGATAAAAGCACCTGATAATGTATGACAGAGAGATTTAAAATTCCCAAGCGGTATCTGGATTTTACAAAGCCCGGCAACTCCGTTATGTTTAAGAACGAATCGGAAAGGTAAGCCACTGAACACGTTTTGTTTGTCATCCACTTCAAGTGAAATTTTTGTATGTGTATTATTAACAAGTAATCACATGATTTTTCTCGTACAGTTTGGGATAAATCAGCACTCGTAAATTTTTCAAAGACTACAAATTGCACTCAACCTACGGGCTTGTGCAATTTTGTTAGCCTTTGAAAAATTTACTTGTGCTGATTTATCCCAAATTGTACGAGAAAAATCATGTGATTACCTATACAAATGGCACAGTTACAGTTCTCAGACTTTGAAAAATGTACTATGCATTCTGACTTGCAGCGTGTGCTGAAGCATGAAGATGATTCCACATTGTTACGTGCCTATATTAGCGAGTGGTCCAAGTTTTTTACTCAATGTAACTACCTGCCAAAACCTTTTGGCACTTTGGAGTCCAACTTACAGGGGAAAGCTGGCGGAGGAGCGAGCAAAAGGCCACTAACTGATGGCATTACTGTTCAGAAGGTACAGTACTGTACATGTAGTTCTCATACTCATGAAGGAGGTTTGGATAAAAGGATCTTAATTAGCATACATTAGATTTTTGAATCTCGTCAAAAATACTCTGCTGTGCGTGTTGTATTTTCAACTCTCTTTTCAGTGTTTGAATATCCTGATGAAACACTGTGTCTCATGTTTGATATATTACTGTTAGTAATGACTGTTTGTAGGATAGGATAGAGGTTTTTTGGGTATCTTGGTCAAGAATAAGGCAACCTTGGTGAGTTAGTCTCATTATGCTGCTCCACTACAAATTAACCCACAAGACTGCCAGCTTAAAAAGGCTTTGCAGTGTGTCAAAGAAGAATCTAGGATGTCATGTTCTTATCATTTGATTGGTGTGTTTCCTTTTGCTAGTTAATGCTTGACAGTTGGAATGAGGGTATATTCTGTGCAATCAAATCAAGATTACAGTCAAGTGCCATGAAGCTGGTTCACGCAGAGAGGAATGGAGAAGCTTTTGACTCTCAGCTGGTTATTGGAGTGAGAGAATCGTATGGTATGGGTAATTTCATCTAGTAAATAAAATCTTCTGCTGACAAACTTATAGACAAACTTGCAGTCATACATGTAAGGCATTCCACGCTGATGTCATCGCTTAAAAATTGTTTGTGTGTCCAAAGGGACGTATTATTTGTGTGTCATTTGCGAAATTTATGCATCTAAGACGTGGGTCTCACAGGTGAAGGGAACTGCTATACATGTACCGTATTTTCTCAATTAAACGCCCCCGGTGATTATTTTAAACTTAGCTTGGTGAACCCGGCGTTTATTTGAAGCCGGCGTTTAATCAGGGCCCGGCGTTTATTAACGGACTGCAACTTTCTGCCAATTTTTCAGATTTATTTATTGTTGCCGATTTTCGAGACCAAGGGGCAGTTTGTCAAGGCGGGACGATTTTTCTCTTCGTTCTGCCCCGAAAAACTGTCCCTGGGTATATCCAAGGGTGATTATTTTCTATAGGATTGAATGGTTTATGTTGCAATAAAGATTTGTGACAAACAGAATATATTTACTTGTTAGCTTGACCTTAAATAAACGCTGGGACCTCAAACAAACGCCGCTGGCGTTTATTTAAAAACTAGCAATTTTGACCCGGCGTTTATACGAGGCCGGCGTTTAATCGGGGTCCGGCGTTTAATCGAGAAAATACGGTAATTGATTTTAAGTCATCAATTTTCATCCTTGAACAATGAACAATATGCATGAAACCAGAAACTGGTAAGGATAGATCAACCCATAAAGGTTTCTGCTGAAACTTGTAATTAAAAATGTTTACGTGTAGTAGTAAATAACATGCTTTGCTGTGGTTTGCAGTTAATCTTAGTTCAGAAATTTTGGACAAGCTCAGGATCTACAGAGAGAACTTTGAGAAGGCTTACCTTGAGGCTACAGAGGAATTCTACAAAACACAGGCTGCTGCATACCTTCAAGAAAATGGAGTGCAAAATTACATGAAATATGTAAGAATTGATTAGGGGCCTCTCCTTTTTGCTGTTGATAATTCTGATTCATTATCTGACCTGACCACAAGTTTAAAGGGGCTATGTCATGTATGGTGGATCTTGAAAAATGTAACCTAAATTTTTAGGTCAGTTAGGTCGGTTGCCAATTTCAATCCTGTCATCTTATCTTAACCCTTCAAGACCCAGTATCAAAATACATATTCTCCTCACTGTTGTTTAAACATCAAGACATTTCATCTATTGTGATCATTTCATTCTTTCTCATTACCTGTATGTTTGATCAGACAATGATATTGTCAGGAGAAATTAGATGCTGGTCATGATTGGGGCTTGAAGAGTTAACCATTCTTGTTCCTTTTTATTAATATCATTATCATTTTTTTTAGTGTTTTTCTGCCTTATTAAGGAATTATACATATAATATAATAATAACATGTACGGGACATTGACAAATTATATATTAGGAGGCAGGATTTTTTAAGAACATGATAGAAGTGCACACAGAAAAATGACGAATTCAAAGTGGACTCTTCTCACATCTTGCCTGTTTTAATTTTCTTTTCTTATTTCTAAGAATTTGTGCCTTAGTTGGAAATTGAAATTTCTTTATTTTATCACCTTTCTGCTTGAAATTGTAGTAATGTAAGGGGCTAAACAATGCTTATGAGTACCTAATAATTTTGCTGTTTTGCTAAACAAAGGCTGAAATGAAGTTAAAAGAGGAGGAACAGCGAGCTGTTCGGTACCTTGAAACAAGAAAAGGCTGCGACTCTGTGTCAGTGGTATGTTATCTATCAATATTGATTACTGAATATGTTGTTTAGCCATTTAAAGATGATTTCCAGTCCGTACTGCGCAATCTCCGCCTGCAATGTTTGTGAGTCTCACAAACAGAAGAATGTTTACTAGCAAAAATAAAAATTCCGGGACAAAACTTACCTTTTTCTTCATTATTAACACCAGATATCCTTGCAAAACAATAATAACGAGTAAAAGAAGCTTGACGGTATTTCAAACGGACGTTTTAGCTCATCGTGAATTCTTGAACGAAACGATCCGTAATGCGAACTAAAAAACTTTATGTACGCTATCACCGAAGTGTAACGTTTCAACGAATTCAAAACAAAAATGAAAACAAACCCTGAGTCTGTGCAGTACGGACTGGAAATCATCTTTAACTATGCGTGATAAATCTACCAGCTACTGACTATAATTGAGTTCATGTTGTATTCTTTCTAATCATGCTAAAGGGAGTAGGATTAGGAGGAAGTAAAATAGAATAGTTTCTAGTGATTTTTTTTCAAGACACAAGGGCAGAATAAGAAGACATCTACTTGATTTTTTCAAATTGGGATCAAAACCTGGTGCTTGCAAAACTCATAATAACATCCCTTTAATATCCTTGGCCCACTAGTTTCGTAATGTAAAACAAAGAAGACCATTAATTTTTATTTAGCTTTCCATGCTCAGTTGTGCTCATGAATGCACCTTTAATTAACCTGATCAATGTCCTGTTTTTATAGCTCACAGACCGCTGTGTAAATGTCCTGGTTGGAAGTTTCAAGGAGACCATATTGGCTGAATGCCCAGGAATGATTGCTGCTAATGAAACTGAGAGTGAGTGTGTGTTTTTAAACTAACAAGTGTGCAATTAACTCTTAAATTTACAAAATTAAAATTACATGCTCGTATTTCTCCCTTTTATAAGCTAACTGCAACAAGGCAACATCTGATCTCCTAGTGGGCGAGTTTCTTTTAAATATATTTCTTGGCACCAAACTAGTAGTTGGTAAATGAATCAATGACTAAATTAAGAATTTAAATGTCATATGTCTAAATTTATAGTTTGTACATTTGTATAATATTATATATATTATGTTATATTTTTTTGGAGAAAAATTGAAACTTGTACGCGTACACAAAAAAGTAACCATAACGTTACATGGCTGTACAGTGTAAATGAGTTTGAAGAAAGTTTTTTTAATTTTAATTCAAATAGCAAATAAGCATTTTCTCTTTGTACAGAACTTCTACTGATGTTCCAGCTGATGGATCGTGTGCGAGGGGGAGTGGATCCCATGATAGCCAATCTAGAGTCTTACATTGTCACCACAGGGCTTGACGACATGAAAGCATCTGCTGATACCATTACTTCTGTAAGTAAATATATTAATATTTTCCGATATTCTGATTGATTTTGTGAGACCATTTCACTCAAGAAAACCACAATTCTTGATTCTTCAAACTACTTTATAAAGGAGTCACTTTGAACCCCTCTATAGTAAACAACCTGGCTGTTTTAAGGAAATTTCAATAACCAGGCTAAAAAAAGTGCTGTCGGGTCATCCGGGACAAGTAATTTTTCCTGCCAGGAAAGTAACTTTTCATCCTCATCTGTCTGACGGGCAAAGGCACAGGCAAAGTTGTCTGCTGACTAAATTTTAAAGAAAAATAAATTGAGACAAAAACATGCAACTGCCCCAGGCAAGCTGGAATTCAAGATTTTTTTGCATCCTGAATATGAATATGAGTTACTGTCAGTAGTGTAAAGGTCTGGGTGTAGTTGGGATGAAAAGTCTCAGCCACTGTATAGATGTGTTCATAAATGGAAGTTCAACTTATTGTTTATTAAGGGATACTTAGATACCGGTATTGTAGTATGATTTTTTCATGTTCTGACGCTCTTCTACTGAGCTCATTGTACATGTATACTTACAACTATTTTCAATTTCAACTGCAGGATTCTGAGAAATATGTAGAGGAGTTACTTACTCTGTTCAACAGATTTAGTAAACTTGTCAAAGAAGCTTTCAATGATGACCCACGATTCCTTACGGCTAGAGATAAGGTTTGTTTCTAAGCAGAAATCCTTGTTGTAACGATTTCAAGAAACCTCATTGGCTAATTTGCATGCGCAGTATAGTGTCTCCATATTTGTAACAATAATTATTTAAGTTTATGTAGTGCAAATTTCTTGAAAAAAATGATTAAATGCGCTTTTCACGAATAAATACTAATCCCCTCTTTTGATAATGATATTATTATCTTCTACATGTAACTGATTAATGTAGCTTGAAAAATAGACTTATCTCCTGACATACTCATTCCATCTGCCATGGAAGAGATTCCTGTAGTTGAACCACCATAAAAACCCTTCATTCTGATGACAGTCTGTGTCTCTTACTGGAATAAAAGGCCAATCAAAGACACTGCGGAGTGTTATAACTTTCAGAACCAATCTCGGAAAACTCCGTCGTGGGAGGTGTAGTCTGTTCTCTAAGGTCAATCAACATAATAATTGGTTTACTTTTGTTTTAAATTGCAGGCATTCAAGACAGTTGTGAATGACAGTACAATTTTCAAGTTGGAACTTCCAAACAAGAACAAAGCGTAAGCATGTTATACTTTCATTCTTCCTTTTTTCACTTACTTTAGTACATGTTCATGAATAGCTGATGTCTCAAGTGAACAGTGACCCATTCAATCAGTGTCTCTCTTTGCACAGCAGTATAAACAGGTACTAGTAATCTATTAGGGAAACTTGACAAAAATATGCTGGCTAACCTGTGAAGGACTAGCATCCTATCATGTTAGCAATGCTTCTAGTCGCTTTATGTTATGAAAGCTGGAATACCGTATTTTCTCAAACTTGGCCCGATAGAGCCGGCGTTTATTTGATTCCAGCAGTTTATTCAAGCCCTATGTTTCTAAGAAATGATTTTTATTTATTATTTTTGACAGCCACATATGAAGACATTATTTCCAAAACATATTAAACCTTCAAGAATAAATGTTTAAGGGCTTTATTTTCAAATATAGCTTGGAGACCCGGCGTTTATTCGGGGCCCGGCGTTTAATCGAGAAAATACGGTAAGCCCTATCAGCGTGGGCTAGATGACCTGAATGTGACCAACTTTCTATTGTCGGCCAATTTGGAATCTAAGGGGCTTTTTTTAAGTATTGAATGTGCAATTTTCTACTTTTTCTTTTTTTAGGGGTGGTAGTGGTGGTTTGAATGTCAAGACTCAGCCAGAGTCTCGTTGTCCAGAGTTGCTGGCCAATTTCTGTGACATGCTGCTTAGGAAAACTCCGTACAGCAAGAAGCTCACATCTGATGAAATCCAAGCAAAACTGAAAGATGTTGTAAGTCTCTGTTGTGTGGCGTGTAAGAGCAGATGAAAAAACATTTGAAGTGATTGTATGAGTTTTGTTCGATATGAAGCCCTCGGCTTATTTTTGTCCCAGATAAATTTGTTGGGCTTATTTTCAAGGTCCTCGGTTTAGAGGGAGTGGGGTTATTAACAAAAGGAATTTTTCTCAAAAATGTTTGGGTTTATCTTTATAAAGGGATTTTGCGTCTAAACATTTTAGGTGCATGCAAGAAACGCTCCACTAAACATAACAGTGTGAAATACAAACAAGTTTTACTGTATCACTCTTGTGTAAGAAGAAGAAACCTGTTGCTTGAAAGTGAACTCATCTATTAGTGTAAGGGGAATTGTATGTTGGTCATGTAACTGGGTTGAGGAGAGGGCCTTCAATCCATTGTCAAGTTTGTAGGATTTGTTCTCATCTAAGTTTGTGTCCATTGCAGTTGTTAGTACTAAAGTACGTCATTAACAAAGATGTTTTTATGAGGTATGTGGTTTCTTTTGCATTCATCCATTGTGGTGCATTTTAATGTAATGTGTATATTTAGGACAGTGCAGGCATATTGTCTCAGCAGCGCTATGGTGTGTGTGTAAAGCATCAGTTGTTTACAAGCAAGCTTCATGACAACGTTCATGCACGTCTCGGCATCACAAGCAACCGATTTAAGTTTCTCTTTCATGTTAAACTTTTAGGGCACTAGCTTGCACAAAAAGGCAAATTTTTTGAACACACAATTGACCTTGTTCCCAGTGCGTGGCTTCATACATGTTGTTCAGTTGGTAGAGCATCGCACCGGTTTCGCGGAAGTCACGGGCTCAAATTCCGTTGAAGCCACGGGTGTATTTTTTCAGGCTTCTTTCTTTGCAAGTTAAAGTTGCGGCTGTTTCTTGGTGTTGCGTATGGTGGGATCGCCAAATAACATAAGACAAAAGGATTCAAAAGGCAAAAAACAATGCCCAAACCACAGCACACTAGCTCAACACCAAGAAAAAAACCTAAGTTGTACATGATTCTAGAGAAGGTTTAAACCACATATAAGCGGAAAAATAATATCAAAACTCAACATTTCGTTAATTTTCTTGATCAATTTAAGGTATCACAAAGCTCACTTGACAAGGCGACTGATCCTGGATACATCAGCTGACAGTGAAATGGAAGAAAACATGGTGGAGTGGCTCAGGGTAAGTCACATCACAACACGAGGTCGCTTAATGTACTCTCCACCCAGCCTGTGATGATTTACCTACAAGTGTTGTGACACTTAGCACAATTCTAGGAAAGTAGACTGCTCGCCACCTTCCCTTCAAGCAATGTTGAGAATTGACCATCCCACTCACCAAGATTAGAACATATAATTATGTTTGTCAACATTGCTTGGGGGGAAGGGGGGTTAAGAGATGAAAAAGAAGCATTAAGAAAACCGTTCTTTTACAAGGCAGTGCTGTAGCAGGGTGAAATGTATTGGTGGGGGCACGTTACGAGCCCTGGAGGTCCAACCTTCTAGGGGGGTCCAGGGGTACATGTATATATACCATGTATGTTCCCCCGGGAGATTTTCAAATCTGGGGTTTCTAAAGTAGCATTTTCCAGCAATTTTTAACGGACTAAAATCATTGATCAGATATGTTGTTATCACTGTTCTACTTTTGAATATTTCTATTTTTTGTAAGCCAATTTTTTTCCCATGCTACGGCACTGCAAGGAGAGTTGTACAAAAATATTTTGTATAATGAAAAGATCGCTTTAACAAGTGTACCAACTACTTTTGACCTGCATTCAAGTACCAACCGCAGAAGAAGAAAGAATAAATGAAGAAAGACTTTTTAATTTTTAGTTCTGAGAATTAAGTAGTTCTTCAAGACAATATCCCCTTGTTGATGATTCTCTGTATTCTCTTCACCTATCTGCTTGACAATGTATTGACATTATAATACACATAAATCAAGTTTCCTTTTCCAACAGGATGTGGGAATGCCTGCCGATTATATCAACAAACTAGCCCGCATGTTCCAGGACATAAAAGTCAGCAACGATCTGAATCAGGGCTTCAAAAAAGAATCCAAAAGCAAGGGCGATATTGCAGGTACTGTGTTGGCTCTGAACAGGTTTCTTTGTAGGCATTGAGTACTTTAGTCTTCTCTCCAATACTGCGTGGTCGAACGTGAAGCAAAAGCGCGAGAGATTGAGACTAAAAAAGCCCCATGGCCTAGAAGGGGAAGTGATTGACACTTAGAGCGGTTTTCACTTGAGTGTCGAAAGTTAATTGCGTTTGCTTTGGTTTTGCATTGCTACGCTTAGTGATTGGCTTAAAAATCTCACGCCACTTTCTCAGCTTATCAGAACCAAAACCAATCGTGACTCGCTCGCGCACGTTTTCCCGCGCTTCGTGCCGGCTACATGTATTTGCTTCGAGTTTTGATTGGTTCACTGGATTGTCTGTGTCCTATGTGATTGGCCAGAGTAATTACTTTGGTTTTGGTTTTACGACACTCAATTGAAAACTGCTCTATCAATCTTAGGGACACCGTCATCTGTTTTGAGCATGAGTTTTGAGAAATTCGGAAGCAAATCAACGTTGGTTGTACTTGATAACAAACTCAACAAATCTTTGGCGATGAACATTGTTTAATTCTGATTCCAAGTACGTCCCCCTGAAAATAAGCCCTGTCGAATATAAGCTAACTTCCATCCAATTTTAGACTTTGGTTCTCCTTATTCCAGTTGCTTATTCTCGATTTATAGATTGAGTGGCTGGCTTATTTTCATTATGTTTACCTTTCAGACTCAGTTAACATAAAGATTTTGAATGCTGGTGCTTGGTCCAGAGCTTCAGAAAGAATTCCAGTTTCACTTCCTACCGAGGTAAGATTATTTGACAATTGGTTTGTCTTACTTTTTTTCTTAGCTTTCGTTGAAAGTCAGGGTGAGATAAGCGACAAATGACAAATGTGAAGAGTTTTCCCTAGAAATAGGCCAATATTTTCAAAATAGACAAATTGCCAATTCATGAAGGCTACAGTATGGTTTATTTCATCTGCGGAATTCATAAGTGGAAACCTAGCATCTTTTTGTAGTTTTGAATAAGTAGTCTGACATTTCCTGTCAGGTAGAGCTTTTCGACCGTATATCAGTGTTGTATGCTGTTCACCAGTCCCTTAATTGTTAGTCCGTAGTTCACAGCGAACTTAGACAACAAACATTCCTGTTTCCGCTGCGGCCAGTTTTTTTCTCGGCTTTCGACCGTTAATATAACATTATTTTTACCGATAATGCTACTGTTGTCATTTAATACGGAACATATGTAAAATCTGCCCGGTACAGTTGACAGCAGATAACGAAAACGTGGTATTTTTTTAAAAAAGTATTTATTTGTGTTCTTCAGCTTGAAGACTACATTCCCGAGGTAGAAGAGTTCTACAGGAAGAACCACAGCGGTCGCAAGTTACAGTGGCATCATTTAATGTCTAATGGAGTGGTAAGTGAATCTTCTTTTCGTTGTCCGTTCACTGCAGTCGGAGACAATCGAATCCGTTCCCTTTTGATTGACTGAGCCCACGCTCTTCCTAAAAAAATGTTGCTTGGCAACGCGACTTATCCTGATGACGACATGATGACGTGACAAGTTTCAAAGTATTCTCACGTTCTCGTGCAATGGTATGATTGGACAGCAAGAATCAGAAACTCTTCGAGTGTTTCTACGAAGATTTACCGAAAAACGACAACAGTTCGGCAGACTGACACCTCGAAGATACGTAACTGCAACATTTTTGCCTGTTTCTTTGTCAACAAACGAGAAAGACGTAAGAATGCTTAGATAAATATTTGTAAACGTTTGAAACTGTGAAGATTTCACGGTTTCTCTTAGTTTGAGTACTTTGCTTTCTCTTTTGCAGATTACCTTCGCCAATAAAATAGGAAAATTCGACCTTGAAGTAACTACTTTTCAAATGGCTGTTCTCTTTGCCTGGAATGAGCGACCGCACGAGAAGATTTCATTCGAAAATTTAAGGTCAGCACGGTTAAATGTCGACAGCATTTATTTTAATTCTTATATAATTCTTGGATTCCTGAATCGTAGAATTCGTTTAATTCTGTCAGTCGGAATCATCGAAAAACTTTTCGGCCTTTAACATTATTTACCAACATTTCGTTGTAACCCAGTTTCTACCAATGGTGCAACATTTTGCTCTCGTGTATGAACACTTCGCACAACCCACAATTCCCTAATTTGCTGCAACGACGGGCAAACGCACGAAACATCAGCTTGTTTTTGTGCAAAACAGCGACCATTTTATCTATGTTGTACTCTTCCTAGTTAAAAAGGGGCGACTCTCGCAAGTTCTCACATAGAGCGGTTTTCACTTGAGTGTCGAAAGTTAATTGCGATTGCTTTGGTTTTGCATTGCTACGCTTAGTGATTGGCTTAAAAATCTCGCGCCACTTTTTCAGCCAATCAGGAGCAAAACCCAAAACCAATCGTGACTAGCTCGCGCACGTTTTCTCGCGTTTCGTGCCAGCTACATGTATTTGCTTCGAGTTTTGATTGGTTAACTGGATTGTCTGTGTCCTTTGTGATTAATACTCTCTTGGCCGGAGTAATTACTTTGGTTTTGGTTTTACGACACTTAATTGAAACCTGCTCTAAATGGCTCGCAACCATTCGAGAAAACAATAGAACAAACAATAGGCACTATAGCAACGGCTACTCTAGAGGGCCAGTAGAGAGTGGGTTCTTTGCAGTTTATGGTCGACATGGTACAAAATAACACCTTACTGGAGGGCAAGCTACACACCGGGGCATCCGAAACACAGTGACTTCAACCCGTCATGCTTGACCCCGGGGGGGGGGGGGAGGTATTCCCATAAATTTCGGATAGGGGTGTGCCGCCAAGGTTCTTAAACCCTTACCCTATTTAAGGAAAAAGAAAGCGAAAATTGATACCCTTTTTAAGGCCCCAAACCGAAAAATGACACCCTATTCAAGGGAAGGAGAAGCGTTCTGTGTCGACCCAAATAGCGGCTAACCGCGCACGGCCAAACACCAATCTTTATAAAATCGCTTTACTAATACTTGAACGGGTATTTCAGTTTTAAGATACCTTTTTTTCGTTTATCTGGGCGTTTATTAAAGCTGATAGAATATAGGTACCCTATCTAAGGATCACACCAGGAACAAAATGCCAAAAGGACCAAAAATGATACCCTATTTAACCCTTTGACCCCCACATTTTCCTCAAAAAACGCGTTTTTTTAGCCGCTAAACTGAAATTTTGGTGCTATGGTCTGGAATTTACCTCAACGTTGCTAAAGAAGCACTTTTTCACACTTCAGCAACATTTTCATATAGATTCTGTGTAAAAATGTAGAATATTTTACTTTGGTGCATGCGCATAAGCCGAAATTTGGACTTGTTTTTTTTTTTTTTTTTTTTTTTTTTTTTTTTTTGCTGAACCGTTCCAAATTTTTTTTTGCCCCTTTTGCTTCCTTTTTTTCTCGCTTTCTTATTCTCGTTACTTTCTACTCTTCATATCCTATCTTTTGGCCAAAAAAGTTTTGACATTATCAATGGAAAACCCTGAAAAGGGGACCTTGACCAATTACAGGTGTACTGGCCTCTTTAACAACGATTTTGCACCAAAAATGGATTTTGTTTTTCTTTGATTAGCTCTGTCAGAATGCAACTGATATTCAAAATGAACAGTCCTGTAGAAAGGTCAATTCAAGCTCTATCAGATTCTTATCACGAAATTCCACTGACGTGCTAATTAATGACGTCACAAGTGAATCAATGACTGCACCTCCAAATAGCGCCTGAATGCGCGTTTAGGAGTGAAAGGGTTAAGGACCGAGAACCTCAAAAATCATACCCTATCGGGCGGCACATACCTATATAGCCCATATATGGGAGAACCCCCCCCCCCCCCCCCCCGGGTGCTTGACTTTCCTTTGTTTTGAATATCCCAGAGCAGAGCTTGCCCTCCAACTTGGCGGATTTTGTACCATGTGTCCTAAAGGGCCCATTACAAGCTTACGAGAGCGACAACACTGCTGTTTAAAGAACTGATTCGAACACTCAAGAGCATTTTAATACCGATTTTGCGGTAATACGATGGAAGTCTGGTTGTCTGATTAATATAGATCTTCTAACTTTTATTTTGTTTCGTTTTCTAGGCTCGCTTCTGAACTGCCAGATTCAGAACTCAGGAGAACGCTATGGGTATGTTATCCGTTTTATCCGGAGTAATGATTACCTTATTATAGGAATATAACGAAGCATTTTAACAACGCGAACAAAATTTACGCATAATAAAATTAACGCGAATTTAAGAAAAGTTCTGGTTAAATCCTTATAGTAAACGTGTTTACATCAATAAAATTAACGCGAATTTTTTAAATTCGCGTTAATAACATGTATCGTTAATTTTCTATAATAAGGTAATTCGCAACATCTTCTGATACAATCAAGTTATCAGGTGACGTGAGAAAGAGAACCCATCACCACAAATACAATTTTTAGTCGTTCCGCTGTTTTAAAACAGATGAAGTTTGTCTGTTCTTTATACCGAAAACAGGTATCTCGAAACCCATTGGACCTATTCACCGTCCATTTCCCATTTCTTCCTTTGTCAAATATTTCAGTAACTTTTGTATTTTCTTTCTTTTTCTTTTCCTTAGTACCTTTTTCTACCTGATTTTCGTAATATCCCCGACCTCGAGCTCCAGTTATTCATTGTGTATTGTAATAACAATCGTGGAATTATTTATATTGCAGTCACTAGTTGCCTTCGCCAAGCTCAAGCGACAGATCCTTCTATGTCAGCCTGAAGCCAAGTCTCCAAAGGACTTCACCGACAGCTCCTCATTTTGGGTCAATCAAGAATTCGCTGTTATGTAAGTTGAGGAATTCAGTAAGATAGAAAAGTGCCATGAAATTAAACAATGAATGGTAAAGACCTTTTAGGAGGGTTTGAAATCAAATGCAAAATTCACTCATGGAGGCCAATAGCCCTTTTGACGGTTATCTTTTCTTATTTTCTCTAGCAAAAACAGCAAAGTTCAAAAGCGCGGTAAAGTCAATCTCATTGGTCGACTACAGCTTTCGACAGAGAAAGCCAAACAAGAGGAAAACGATGGAATTGTAGCGCTGAGGATTCTTAGAATACAGGTAAATAAAGCTGATTTAAATTTACGTCACGGCTATCATACTTTCCTGAAACATTAGTCTAGCTATAGCCTACAGAAGAGGGTGTCAGCTTATTGGAGAACAGGCTGTGTGAATGGAGTGGTCGGAACACACTATTTAGAGGTGAACGCCTCCGTGAACGGAGGCTCGAAGATATTGACAGTTTCATTTTTTCACTTCGTCAGTCGAGTTCAGAATTCACTTTTCCACCAGATTGTCAGATGATCAAGTGATTATTTACATGTAACAGGAGAATAATTAAGATTCGGCAACATTAAACAGAGTGCTTCTGCGAAGATAAACTCGAGGGTTACGATCCGTGTTTGTTCAGTTTTTAGCCATTTGCGCCATGTTCATATTTTTTTTTGTTTTGTTTCTTGCAGGAAGCGATTGTGAAGATCATGAAGATGAGAAAGAGAATAACAAACGCCGCCCTTCAGACTGAACTGGTCGAAATTCTTAAAAACATGTTCATTCCTCAGAAGAAGATGATCAAGGAACAGATCGAGTGGCTTATCGACCACAAGTACCTCAGACGAGACGAGGAGGACATTAATACATTCTTATACGTGGTATAACCACACAGCGGAGCATGAAACGAAGAAAAGAGACTTTTGATTCCACCCAGTCCCGAGTTCGTTCTCAGATTCCACGGCGGTCAAACACAGCACCGCGCGCGCGAAATTCCCGCCAAAACTGCCCCATGTAAATGTCTCAATCTTCTGTAATCCTCCACTTTCAAAACGATAGATAAGATAGTCACTGAAAAGACAAGTATGTACGCTGCAGATGCGTAGATAATTTTATAGTTGTTATCCATCTAGTCTGTCGGCTAGTAATTTGACTTATTTGGCTTGCCACTGCTTTTTTATAACGTTTTCTTACAATAATTATGCACATTTTCGCTATAAACTCTTGCAAAATTCAAGGGAGCGAAAAAGGCAGCAACGGGAGCGGCGATGGATTTTGCGTTTGACCGCTGTGTACTCTCAGATCAATCTCCTGCCCAGAGCCTACGTACGTCCTTTCCAGCGTCGACTTTGTAAACCGCTGGTGAGAAGGATTGCAGTCTATGTGTGCGAGACTGCTCTCTGATTGCGCTCAGATTTAATCTCGGAAAGTTTTTGTTCCTGACTACTGTCAAAACGGCTCAAACGTTCTTTAATTATTTCCTAAATCTTAGAAAGTTTATTTTTTTTTTTGAAAAAGGTTAACTGAATATCAAATAGAGGCAAACCTGAAACGAATTTCAACCACTCTTATATTTCAATTTATTACTCTTAAACAGCATTACTTGCGAGGAGATCAGAATTGTTTTGAAACTTGTGACACTGGGCTGTAATTGCGTCACACAACCTTGATTTTAGGCCAACTTTGTCACATCCAACTTTTGTAACGCGTACTGTTCTCGTCTTGCAAAATCGCATTCAAGTTTTATCTATAACATCGTCCGACTCTACAATTGTCGCAGGTTTAAAAAATGTTTTAAAATCCTACGACATTTATCGTGTAATAAACGACACTTGCAAGTAAGCAATCTTGTCGCATGCGATAAGGAAATTTAAATCGAAGAATGGAAACCCCTCTGGATCAACGAAAGTAGTAATCAGGACATATTTAGAGCGGAATCGTTTCAGCCGTTTATGTCGTCTTAATAAAATAACCTCAAATTATTTTAAGTTTACTAAGGTATTAAATCACCAACGAGGTAACAAACCAAAAAGGAACAAGGATGGTTAACATTCTCTCTCTCGTAAGATACTCCATCCGTGGCGGAGATTGTCCTATAACTCTGAGTGGAATTTATAAAAATAAATAGAAATTTGTAAAAGTTGTAATTCAGCTTCTGTCGGATCTACTAAGATGCTTTCGTTTGCATGAACGTTCTTTCCATTTAACCGTGCACGAAATGTTTTCCTTTGTCCGTTGCCGGGCAATTCACGATCTTTGTTAATGGCTTCACTGTAAGAAAGTTTGCGTCACCCTGTTATTATTGACGTCACGAAAGCAGTCACCCTGGTTACTGTATCGCAGTGGGAGAATATTGCGAGGGTGCAAAAAAACCCTCCAATTAAAGCCTTTTTTTCCCCACCTCCGCCGACCGGTTAGCTCAGTTGGTAGAGCGACGGACTACAGTGCGGGAGGTCTCGGGTTCGAGTCCCAGACCGGACCAACACTCAGGGTCTTAAAATAACTGAGGAGAATATGCTGCCTTTGCAATAACATCTGCAAATGGTTAGATATTCTAGTCTTCTCGGATAAGGACGATAAACCGTAGGCCCCGTCTCCTGCATCTCCAGTGTTATGGTCAGCAGGGGACGTAAAAGAACCCACACGCTTATCGTAAAGAGTAGGGCATGGAGTTCCCGGTGTTGTGGTCTGGTCTTTGCCCGTTGTATTGTGCTTACTGTGAAATGCTCGGAGATATTAGCTGTATAAGCTAGTCTTCAAATCCGAGGGTAAACAAAGTGATGATGATGATGATGACCTCCTTCGCCAAATCCCGCGGTTTATGACGCTGTTGAAGACCAGCTTTCGGCAGTAATTTGTCTGGGAACGAGGGCAACCAACGTAAGTTATGAGTGGTTAACCTTTACCCCTGGAAACCAGGGATCAGTCATAGTTTTGCCGATTACCGAAACGATCCTGTTTCCGAGAGCCTCTGCTGAACATGAAGCTCTTGAAAAATAGACGTATTCACATGCACGTCTTGTGTGCCTATTATTCCTTATGGTGTCTGGAAGAGAAACATTTCCAGGGTGATTTTCAAATGAAGTGGATGCCTTCAGTGGGGAATTCAGTTCCGTGTAATAATTTTTTTTTTGATCATCAGTGGAGAATTAGGTTGCTTAGTTTGTGTGATAAACTAATTTCTAGATTGTGCTACCGTTGACAAAATCGTTGCGTGACGACCAAATCACTGGGATGCGCCTCAAATACAGTGAAGTGTCACGCATTTCTTATCCTTCTAGAAAGGGTTAAAAGATGTGAACGAGGAAGGCGACCACTGACACCAATGTTTCCCCTTGACGGTGACATGACGTTTCCGTATAGACCCCGATGTGTACCGGTATTCTCCAATGCAGATCGCAGCGTGAGGTGGACAGACTTGTGTGACATGTGACAAGGGGAGAACACTTTGCGAGAATCAGCGTCACGACACAAAACTTTAAAACCAAACAAATCAAAACACTAAAAAATATATTCGAATATAGAGAAAATTTTTTCACAAATTTTGCAAAGTTCACATTGTTTGTCACTTCAAAGGAGAAGGCGTGCGTGACATTTCACCGCATTTTAGGCGCCCGCGATCCACTGAACAGGGTAAGTGGAGAAGTGCTGTGAATCTCTTCATAACCAAGATACTCCATAAAAAAGTGGGAAAATGCGAGATTACAGCCGTAGTTTAAGCTCTCACTGAATGAGGCTGAAGACAGGTAAGCTTTGTGCACGTAAACTTATGTATTTCTCGTTCGCCAAGCGAAACTGCTTGGAAACGTATTGTCAGAGTTCCACTCTCGGTAGCAAACCGGTTGGTATGAATAAACGCACCGGTTAGCCAGATTAGCACTCCTATGCACTCGCTCCGGTTAATCTAATCTGAGAATGGTAAGCTTTCATTTGTAAGTAAGGGTAACCCACTTACCCCACTTAACCAATATGAATTTTGGCTAATGAATTCCGCTCCAAAAAAATCGCGGAGCGGGACGCCTATACACAGGATATTTAGCTTCTTACATTGTATATGTAAGTTAAAGTGGCTCGTACCAGTTTTCAGGTGTTTGACTGTGCGACCTTTGGAAGAAAATGGCCAAAAATCAATTAAAGATCGTAACAAAATTTTTGTATGATTAGATTACTCATTGTGTTGTTGATCCAAAATACCAATTATGACGTCATCAGTGGTTAACATGGAAACGATAGCCAATGATTATCAGGACCCTTTTTCAGCTTCCGGTGTTTATATTTTGAAAACTAACTCGATGACCCCCATTTTTTTTCTTGTGATAACTTTTGACAGCTGAAAAGGAAACTGTATAATAAGTTTAAAAAAATTCTTTGAAGCCGATTTTTTGCAAGTGCAAGAAATGGCAATTTGTAAGTAATTAAAAATTCCTTTCGTAGAATTTTTTTAGATTTTTTCTAACGTTTCCTGACCATAAAATGAAAATATTAGGGCGAAAAAAATAGAGGTTATCGGGTTAGTTTTCTTGCTAAAGCCTTCGCGAATTCGATTATTCCCATTGCGTTTCCGCACTCTTCAAAATTTGATTTTATATTTTTGGCATTTACTCATGCACAGTTCTGACTACCGCTGATCTTTGCGGGCACATACGCGCGCAACACGCGTGGAGTTCCCCTTGTTTTGTCTGCGAAACTTTTCGGCTCAGGTTTTCATGGGATTTAGTCAGTTTCAGTTGGTGCCAGTTGTGCCTCTTAGGTCTTACTTTTAAGTATTTCTTTGTCTGAATAATCATGTGTTTGACAGCGAAGTCAAATAAGCTGAAACGAAAAAAGTGGAATTGACTCGCGATCTCCGACAAGATCGATCCTAGCACATGCGAATTTGCTTTTGTAACTTGAGCAGTGAGATCCGAAAACATTTTGACTGACGAACATTAAGTTTATTTAAAATGTTCTTGTTGAAACAACTTCAGTTGAATGCGGATTTTTTTTTTAAATTGAAGAAAAGCAACCTCGCACTGGGCCACCATGTTTGTTTTCATTTTCAAATCTCGTGCGTGACTCGTGGGTATGAAGCGTGAAGCGCGCGCTAGTCACCAGACTTTCCACGAAAGAAAAACTGGTACGAGCCACCTTAAATGTCCATTTTAGATCATGTTGGTGATGATCTCTAAAGAATTGTTCCCCTATAAAATAAATCACACCCTATTCATTTCTATGTGGATAAACTTAACTTATGTTTGAATTTGAAATAAATAATTCTCAAGGGTAAATCCAGGGGGGGGGGGAAGAAACGAGGTCTGGGACCGAGTAGCGTTGCTCTCACAACTTGCAACGCGATCAATTCACGATGTAGTCAGCGGTTTTTGGACGATGATGCAACAGGCAATATTTTCCCGCGAAATGGAAGCTTTGGCAATCTACCATGCCTTGGAATCACTTATTATAAAGGGGTTCAATTCTCTTAACTAAAATTCTAATTTAAGCAGTGTGTTTATCCGAAAATTTCACCATCGTCGTGTAGTTTTAAGAACGAAGAATTTTGTGATGCCATGCTTCTTTTCAGCGCTGAAATGCAAATTCTTGTACCACGATTTTCAACTGGCCCACATGGGGATTGTAAATGAGGTAAAACAAAGAACGACCAAGTCAACAAACAACCTCGAAACAATAGGGCAAGAACAATAGCTCCGAGCGGCGCAGGAATATTCGATCGCCATGTTTTCATTACCATTTTCGTGATGGTTTTATTTCATAACAAACATCACATATTGACACCAAGAACCTTTGCACAGAAATTTTCGCTGCTTTAAAGGCAAAACTTAGAAAGCCTTTTTTTCATAACTATATAAAAGAAATAATCGAACTCTCTCACTGATCCCATGTTGTTATTGTTTTGGGAAGTTCACAAAGAAAGGAGCTGCTCATGCGCCTTAAAGACATCCGCTGACTACCGCCCCGATGATTGCTTTGCAAGTTGTGAGAGCATCGCTCAGATTTCATATAAGAGAATGTATGGAAGGCTCCCCCCCCCCCCCTGGGTAAATCACATGGTGTGAAATGGGACAACAAGCAAACAAAGCTAAAGAGGTCTATTATTTTCAAGGCTGGCAGCCTTTTACCTCAGGATTTTAATTTATTCTGAATGTTTTCTCACTGCTTCCCATACACATGAATTAATTTGGATGAGATTTTTGTCACATCAAAGTTATTGGTGGTTGGAACTTAAAGGCAGAGGCTGAAAATACTAATTAAGGCCTTGATTATTTTTGCCAAATGTCTGGGGACCTCCTCTCCTCAAAGTTGTGAATATATGGCATTTCTACATAATTTTTGCACTTCTTACTTGGGGTGAGAAGATGCTACCCCCACAAGTGACAACCCTCCTCTCGGCTTCTGGAGTAGAGTTGGGTCAGTAAGGTTTGTGGATGGATGGATTTGGCCTTAATAAGTGCTTGGATATGTGGATAATTGAGACACACTGAGCGGATTCGCAGATTTTGAAAAAACAGAGAATTGCAGGTTAGCTGAGAATTTTGGTTTGGATTCCAGACCTTTCATGTCAGGAAGTTTGGCTTGTGGATACTAAATGAAGTATATTTATTGTATTTTTTTTTTCATTGTCTCTGAAAAGCCCCCATGGGGAGATGACAATAAAATTTGTATTGTATTGTATTGTAAGTCCTGATCACTTTGGTCGGTGTTCTTTTGCATGTTGGCACAATTGTTGCAAAAACAAGCAATGAAACAAAACTTAAAATTCGGCACATGCCCAATAAACAACATGTCCGTCTGGATTTGGATGAAAATAGTGTCTGCTGGATTTGGCCAAAACATAGCACATATCTGCAAATTTGTGTACCCCTGTTCACCCCCCTCAAAGTACAAGTACAAAGAAACTTGAAGTCCCCTAATGTATGCCAATGGTCATCCAAGGTATTTTGAAAATGGCCAAAGCTTAGCCAAGCCCTTTTGAAACATTCGGGGGTTGAAGCGGAATATTTTCACTTTAAATATTCATTATTCCCCGGCCATTTTTCACAAGTATTCATTATTCCTTGCCTATTTTGAGATCAATATTCATTATTCCTTTAAATAGGTTGATGTTCCCAGGTATACAATTTTCAGACCCACAAAACGAGAGCGGTCAAATATTCTATTCCAATTCACCAGTTGTGCACAGGACACTGGACACTGTTCTGCTGCTATCCTTCTGGAAGGTGTTAGTTCATCACTTATTACATGCTTTTTTAATGGTGCCCTTTAGTTACACCTTCAATGGCCTTGATTAAAGTGCAAGACGCATGTGGCTTCTTTATTTGCTGACTAGCAAAATAGTACCCCACAAAAAATAAGCCAAGCAACATTAAACAAACAATGACGACAATGCGGTCCAACCAATGAGTCTATATAATCTGGAAAACAATGAAGTGTTGCACGGCGATGTTTATAACAAGTTCTTTTGTAGGCCATTGTACAAACTTGTTCGAAAACGCGTTTATCTTTTTAACATCATCACTCGTGCAATCAAGTCGAAATTAGTGCACCTAACAGAAATACATAATATCACACCCGCTTTAAGCGAAGCATAGTCTTTTGAAGCATGTACAAAGACAACAACTGTAACGACTTGTCTATCAAGAGTTACTTTTAAACCAATAAGTGAACAACGGATAAAAGATAAATGTAGTGTTTGCCTTCAGCAATAACAGGAACGGTACAAGTGCCCACAAGTACGTCAATGGTTCACATAATTTAGAAGTAGCATTCTGTTGCCAACCTGAGTATTATTCCTATATCATGACAAATTTTACATTGAGCACCGCTTTATGCGTTATCTATTTTCAGCTGTAGCTGTTAGATCAGCTTTGTGATTTTTCAAAAAAGTTCGACATCACCGTATACGGGTTGCTGTTCTCCCAGTTCGTGTACGACAAGAAACCCTGGATGGTCCTCCCGGCTGTTCGTCGTCTGAGGCATCTGAAGCCTCATCCTCGGAGTCAATGTCACTGTCTACGCCTCCTTTGAGTATCCGCTCAATTCTTAAAACTTCTTGCTGCGAAATTGTGTAGAGTTTTTCATTTGGCAGACACTTATTGACTACAACTTCGACGCGGTTAATAACTGAATACGGCGAATTTCGACAATCTGAATATCACTCTTTAAAGGTATATTTGTCTCCCGTTTCACAGTTGTCGAGCCATGTTATGCTCATACAGTCGTCAACGAAATCTATCCCGTCATTGCTCCCTTTCTTGATCAGCAAATCTTTCATAAGAACGGCAAGGAAAAATCCCCATTCCTCTTTTTTTCTACCGTGTTTCACTGCAATGGTTTCATTTTGTTTGAACAAGATGTCGGACTGAATAACTCGATTATCCTGGAAATAGCTTGACGAATTAGCATGACCTGCGGCCAAGTCTTCTGTGAGGACATCACAACTCGAATCTTGGCGCTGCTGTAAAGAGAATGAAATAGGATAAGGTAGCTGGCCGGTTTCTTCTTTGCTCTTGTCTCTTACGGTATGCTGGCGAACGCTTCTGTAGCAGGGGCTTTTACGGGGATTTAGCTCTATGGCTGAGCGGAAAGTGCCCTGCCACCTTCCGGGATCTTTTATATCAAGTGGACCAAAACATCAACAAGGAACATGGAGTTTAATGGAGATGTTAACTCACTGGCTTACAGGCAGAACTCAAAGTTATCACAAAAAGGACAATTGTCATAAACGAGTTGTAGCCAATAGCGTTTCGACAACTAAGTTTGACTTACGTAAGCTATACAAATATAGAAAATTCTGAGGATATTACTTTTCACGCCCGTAAAACCTGGAGCTCATTTCTTATTCGAAGGCTTTGTTCTAAGAGCAGGTGAAAAACACTTATACACTAGCTTTACGATAACAGAAGATCGGTTGTTTTAAAATCTACCTTTTTACCGAAAAACGTTTCGTAACACTTCGTCCAAATGAAATGGGAAATTCACGTAAAGTTTTCTTCTCTTCAAGAGATAAATTTTGCAGATCACTTTGTACTGCATCGACAATTGCCTGTGGAATGGGCGGAGGAGTGTTAAGCACTTTGTTAGGATAATAACTCTTGGGACCAGTGAAATATTAAAAATGACCACTGTGCATTCTCTTTTCCAGCTCTCTTATACAGGCGGCACGCCGGATTCCGTATTCGAGTTGCGTTGGCATCGAGTCCTGTTGCCGCATTAAGGAGAAACAATTCTCAACGATTAAAGGCTAATTAATTTCACAAGGCTGCTATGAATCAGTTGAAATGACCTTGTTGTACAGTGAGGTATTATTTGGTCGGGACCTTGAGTAGCTGTACGGCCCGTTCGCTCACGTGTTTCCTCTCCCCAGGTCAAAAGAAAAGCAACAACATTGTCAATGATCGATATTCCTTGATCAAAGGAAAATCTTGGTGGGCCACGGTAGTGATCAAGGTTAAATAGTTCAGCATACTTATAAAAGACATCTGATAGCTTCTTGAAAGGTTTCCCGTTCGTTATCATCCGAATGGCCTTATTTCCACTGTCGCAAACGAAAAGTGTCCTGCCAAAAGGCTAATTTTTTTTCCGACCCCATCTTGACGGGTAGGCAACGCAGTTAGAAATTATAGTGTTTGTATGGGAATCCGATGGCAAATATTTTTCTCAAAAATTGAATTCTGGACAACTTATGAATCGTAAAGTAAACATACTAGGCAAAAGTTTTTATTGACCATGTTTGAAAGATGTAGCCGGTCTAGAAAGCCTTCAGTTACGTTTTTAATTTTCCATACATTTGCCAATAATTTTTTTCCCGCGAACCGCGTCAATTTGCGGGAAAATATAGCCAACTGGATGGAAAATTAAAAACGTAACTAAACGCTTTCTAGCCAAGCTACATCTTTCAAACATGGTGAATAGAAACTTTTGCCTAGCATTTTAACTTTACAATTCATAAGTTGTCCAGTATTCAATTTTTGAAAAAAATATTGCCGTCGGATTTCCATACACACACTAATATATAGATTTAGGCAAGCCTAAAAGCGGAGCTCCTCATTTATTTCTCCTTGATAATTTTTTAGACTGATTCTTTGTATATGATATGTATCCCTTTCACCATGGACAACAGCACCAAATAAGAGTTAAAAAGTTGATCAATCACAAATATCATTAGTAGTCTATGCATAACCTTCTAAAGATATACTCGCAACTCTCAAAGTTAAACAAGAACCTGAAAGAAAGGGTTGCTCTAGAACATATCTATACCCCCATCATAACTGGTATGTTACAGCTGTACATACTGTAGCATACAATTGGAAAGTTTTGCATGTAGCTTCCCCCCTCCCCCAAATGGGGCCCCTATATGATGGAATGGTGACGATGACAGTCTTTTATTATTGCCTAACACCAAAAATAACAGCTTCCTGTTAGCAAACTGGAGTAAAAGGTAGTGGCAAGCAAAATATTGACATTCTGTCATTCTGCAAAATAGGGTCCCTCAAAACGATAAGACCTTTTTCCTTTATATGAATCCCTTTCCCCTTTGCTTAATTACATGTAAACTTAGCAAAAATTCTGGAGAGGCATAAATACTGTTTGTTAGTTCTAAACTCAGGTATAGATTGCTTGGCAAAAATTTTACCAAGCCATTTTACCATACATTAAGAGATGATGAAATGTGTATCTCATTATCATAATTACTGTTCTTTGCAGCGTGCACACTGGGAATTAAATGTTTAGGAAGCAGGATAATTTTTTATGTACATGATTGTACCTTATCTGGCTTTATTTCATTAACTTTAAAATTACAACTGTCCTTATAAATAAATTGTATTCTACACACAGTACATTTTTACATACAATGAAGAAAATATAATAATCTGATTGTTCATTTATCTCTTGCTGTGTCTGCAACTCTGTGGAAATTCTGCTACTAGTGTAAACCCTGAAAAAGGCAAAAAGGACATACGATTTGTTGATGATCATTGGCATCAAATGGATGTTTTTAATTTTAAATTAGCTTAAATTGTTCAGACCAATCTGCAGATGCATAAAAAAGAGATGTATTTTTTTAGTTTTTGCCTGGGCCACTGTGTTGGGGGATATGTTCAGAACCAAAAAAATCCTTTGACCTACTGAAGGCATAAATAGTTCTATCAATAAGACCTGGCACATGAATGAGCTTTGGTGGGTGTTTTGGGGTGAATCACTGGCTAAAATTCATGATTTCCCTATTAAATGAGGTGTCTTAAGACTCTTATATTGCTCTCTGACAGGTGCTGTTGAAAGCACTGTGATTAATTCCATGAAAGCTTACATATTCTCCCCTTTCTTAGGGTAGCTAAGAAAACACTAAGCTGGCTCATCAACAAGCCCAACTGGCTTTTCTGGCCTATGAAGCTCTAAAAGTTTATCAACTTTTTGTTTTCATGTGAAATTTCAGCTGAGTTAAAATTCTATTTCTATATTCGCGTAGTACCACAACAAGACAATTTATGTTAAGTTGGGGCTTAAGCTTACATGTAGATATTAAGGTTAGCTAATGACAAGCAGAATTTGAAAAGGTCAATTTGCACTTCTCCCACAAAATCATTACAAGTATTCCAGTAATTTGTCTGGTCAGGTAGCAGATCTTGTTGGGTTTTTTGCCCTCCTACCCCTACCCCCAGGGGGGTACTCCTGCTTGCAAATGACGGGGATGATCGAATGGAGGCAAAACTCAGGACCCAAAAAAATACCTAGGTCTTCTGACATACCCAAAAAAATCACTGGGTCAAAAATAAACCTAAAAAAAAACGCTTGTCAAATTACCCCTAAATCGCCAGGAGGGGCAATAAATAAATATAACACAAAGAAAACCATAAAAAATTGAACGCTCGTGTTTGTTTGTCCATCATACCATAAATACGCCAAGGCCGCGCCAAGGCACTTTAGTTCGTTTTCAATACCCCAAAAAATCCCCAATTTAAATCAAGTCACCCCAAAAAATACTTGCCAAATTTTCCAACCCAAAAAAATCCCGGAATCGAAAATTTCAAACCCAAAAAAATCCTTTGATCATCCGTCAAAATGCCTGTTTGTGCATCTCCATTTTGCTCAAACGGAGCTCCAAGAAATACAAAGAAACAAGGAGTTTCGACTAATAAAATATTCCCGCCAAACTTCAGGCTGAGCTCTTTGACGTCACGCATACATTACCAGCTCCAAGATGGCGGCGTTCAGCTGTCGAGTTTTAAGAAAGATTTTGTAGGGTTATAGCGAACGTTGGAAGCTGAAATCTTTGAGAAATATGACATATCTTGGTGTAAACTTTTTATTGGCGTAAAGAAACTAAATGGCCATTCTAGAGTGAACTTCTCCTTTAAGGAAACATAAACTACCAAGCAGTTAAAACACCTATCATTTCTTAAACCCCAAAATTTTACACTTAAAAAACAAGTTTCATGCACTAATGTAGATTCACATAAACTAAACTCTGTCACAGAGCATTTAGAGAAATAAAGGTATAAAATGACACTAATGTAATACTTACCTTCATCATCACAGACATTAACTGCACCCCTTGAATTCCTGTTTTCCCTCACTATAAAAACAAAATGTTTGCATATCAAAAACACAAAAAAGGTATGGAAATCCTAATATACCAAGTTTTAGAAATGCAACAGATTTGCTTACCGGTATATAAAATTAATGATAAACTCAAACTGCCTCTTACAACCTCCATAAATACCTGTCACTCAATGAACCTCATAAAGCTTGATGTACATTTGAATGTAGATGTATTTTAAATTTGCTTTAAATGATATTAATTCTCCTCATTGAAGACAGGCCCATTTTAAACTTTTTTTTATTTCAGGATCAAAAACTAACCTGCTACTCTTGTAGAAAAAACTAATTCAGGCAAAAATATCTGTTAAGTCATTGCTTTAGGCTGGAAAACTATGAAAGGCTTAAAATATTGTACCAATCACAACCAATTTCCCTCTGGTCGTCCGGGGCAAGTAGATTTTCCTGTCAAGCAATTAATTTTCCATGCCTGTTTGCATAATGGGTGAAGGCCCAGGCAAGTCATGATCATCTGACTACAAGTTAATTATACAGTCACAAGTTTACTAAATAAATACACAGTGTCACATGCACAGTGTCCTAGGCCAGCAAAATTTGACAGCTGCTTGTTGACCACAGGGCAAACTGGAATTTTTTTTCCAAGTCCTTATCATATATTACTAGTAGTAATATGTGACTCGCAGGGCCTCGCAAAGCTCTGGGTTATTGTTGCCTAGTAACGGACAAAATACAGCAGACAGAATACAAACAGAAACTGAACAACAACGAACTGCACGATAACAGAGACTTTGACAAAATACAGCAGACAGAATACAAACAGAAACTGAACAACAACGAACTGCACGATTACAGAGACTTCGACAAAATACCACGGACAGAATACAAGCAGAAACTGGACAACAACGAACTGCACAATTACAGAGACTTCGACAAAATACCGCGGACAGAATACAAGCAGAAACTGAACAACAACGAACTGCACGATAACAGAGACTTCGACAAAATACAGCAGACAGAATACAAACAGAAACTGAACAACAACGAACTGCACGATTACTGAGACTTCGACAAAATACCACGGACAGAATACAAGCAGAAACTGGACAACAACGAACTGCACGATTACAGTAGCCTGCGAATACAGCCGCCTCTCATTCGCGTCCCGATACGAAGAGCGAAACAGATTTCAATTACCGAGACAAAATTATACAGACAGACTTTTAGTAGAATCAACTGAACAGCTACAGGATAGATTACAATTAAGAAGGGAAAGTGATGCAGCGCGCTTACAATTAGAACACCTGATTAGAATCGGAGGAGGAGAGAACTATTCGATTACAGTCTGCTCGAGAAAATAGTGCCACGCGTAAACAACAACAACAATTACAGCAACAGCAACAGGAACTAAACAGAGATGATTATCTTTCCAATGGAGGGAGAAATCCCGATCAGCCTTTACATCAGCAACAATGGGTTCAGAACGAAATGGCAAATTTTCATACAACAATGAACAGTTTTCAACACCAGCAGTTTATAGCCTGAATAGGCGTTGAGGGAGTATTATGTGGAAATCAGTGTTATTTCAATCCGAAAAGAAAAACGATAAAAATGAAAGGCTCAGGATTCGAACCCACAAAAAAAAATAATAATAAAAAAAAAACAAAAAACAAAAAAAAACCTAGCCGGATTCGAACCCCCGCCCTCAGTCCCGAAGATCTGATTTCAAGTTCGACGCCTGACATCATTAGGCCACCGATTTTTAGGCCACCAGCGCGCGGCCGTGTGACGTCATTTCCGCCACACACCAAGCTCACAAATAAATATATATACCGGTATATGACCGTAAACTCCACACGAGAGTTCATCCCGCCTGAGCCCTTTGAGGGACAAGATTATACACCCCGCTACGCTCGGTCTTCGGGCTCGCTTCGCGAGGAATAAATGATCAATTTGGTTGTTATAACATAAAAAAAATTGTTTATGATCTTACACATAACAAATTAGAATCTGTGCTTTTTTCTTTATTGTAATTTATAAGAATCCAGGCATAGTCAATCAATAGAAATCTATATCGGAAATCAGTCAATACTTGTAATCGATATCTATTGATATCAATCACAAATTGATAAACGGTAATCCATAACAATAGAACTCACAGAAAAAAATTCTTATCGATTGTTATCGATTGAGAAAATCGATAAAAGTCGATAGCATTCAGCAGTTAAAAAAAAGCAATCAACAGTTATCAATAACAATAATTTATCACTAATCCCAAGGAGTCCCTGGAGGTGTATGTATATTCGTTTTAAATATATTAGATGGCGTTAGTATTAAGTAAAACAATACGAAGATTGATATCGATTGCCATGGATTGCTATCGATTACCGGTTTATCGTTTGTCTACGCTTGGAAAAATATGAATAAAATAATCAATTTATTCCCAGAACGGCTGTTAGCAGCCCAGGGGGGGTACTCCGGCTTGTAAATGACGGGGTTGATCGAAGGATTTTTTTTGGGTTTGAAATTTTCGATTCTGGGATTTTTTTGGGTAAGAAGATTTAGCAAGTATTTTTTTGGGTGACTTGATTCAAATAGGGGATCAAAAAACAAACTAAAGTGCTTTGGCTCGGCCTTGGCGTATTTATGGTATGATGAATACCAAACGCGAGCGTTATTGCCCCTCCTGGCAATTTAGGGGTAATATTTGACAAGGGATTTTTTTAGGGGTTATTTTTGGTCCAGGAATTTTTTTGGGTAATGTCGAAAGACTTAGGGATTTTTTTGGGTCCTGAGTTTTGCCTTCATTCGATCATCCCCGTCATTTACAAGTCGGAGTACCCCCCTGGGGTTATCAGATTATAAATTCAAAACTCTCACAAAACATTTTCACTCACTAAAATAAGGAAAACTTAGCAAAGTTCTCAGCAAAAATAGCATAGGTCATTGAGAAAACTATATTTCGCTAAGGCTGTCAGCTAGCAATGTTCGACCACATTCTTACAAATTTGCAAATGCACATGTAAATTATTTTTGATCTTGTAGTGTAACTGGAAATTTGCTCTTTACAGGATAAACAAATTTATCGCAGTAGAAGCTATCTGCTTAGAATACAACTTGTGTTTAAGACAAAACGAATGTCACTTAGGTTGTATGCCTTGTTCTGACATACATTTACCGGTTACACGAAAGAGTTCTATTAGATGGAATGCTTCTTTATAAACTAAATAACAGAAACTTTTCTAATCTGTTAAAAAAGGAACACAAATAATAAGCTTAGCTTACCTTGGTTTCGAAAAGGGATTTTGTCTTTGACCGTCTTTGCTTTAAACTCAACAAGTAGCTTGGAAGATTTACGTCCATTGTTGGTCACAATCCGCTTTTCTTTGGCTGCTATCCCGGGATAAACGAGGAATACATCCAGAAATAATTTATCTGTAATAAACTGTCGTGTGCTTTTCAATCGCGGAGTCCTCTCGGTGAACTCATTCGTAAATCGGCATGTTGTGAGTTTGTTTCCTGAGTTTCAACTCTGAACCATATTCAAAATTTTGCTATTAGGTATAAACCAGAATCGATATAAGTTCAAAAATAAGCAGCTTATAAATTTTATCACAGTGACTGTGATTTAGCCGAGCCAACAGCAACCAGCGCATTTCCCCAATTTCACTTTCCGCTTCATGTAATTCCACACAAAAAATACATGCGCCCGCGATTCAATGGTGAAATGTCATCTGGTCAGCGGTCAACTTCAAAAAAACATCCAACCTCGATGTGTTCTACATCTGAGCCCGCGATATAGACATGTGATACTGGTCAGCGGAAACCTTGTTTTCACAGCTGTCAATTGGCCATAACAAAGACGTCCAATCATGTCTAATATCAAAGATGAAAGCAGTCGTTGAGAAATGATAAGACGACATTCTCCTCCCCCCGGTCGGGTTGCCCTGTGACTCCCCTCCCCCTCCCCGAGAGTCTGTACGCGCGCGCGGTCGGGCGTACGCACCAAATTTTTTCGGCCTCCTGGGTTTACAAAAATTCTCTCGTACCCGCATTACCCATGGTGCTCCGCTCCGCGCGCTGGCGCGCGCTGAGGAGCTCCGCTATAATTTCTAACTGCGTTGCCTACCTGTCAAGATGGCGTAGAAAACCGTGATAAGGCCAATTAAAACATTTTTTCGTGGTGTTCTGTTTTCCAACGTGGAATCTATGAGCTTCAATGTGAGCTAACAAACGGTTAAAAATGTTTAGATTCGTTAGTTGGCAGAGTTGAATGGCCAAAAGTTTTCAAGTTCGATTTAACTCTACTTTAAGATCGACTTTGAGGCTTGTGAACTATCATTGTTCATTCAATTGCGGAAAAATAGTATGTTATCCTTTTCACCTTTCACTGTGACTTCTTGTCTGTAGCGTTATTTGGTTTCGCTGGCAGACTGAAGTCAACATGAGTTTCGGATGAGTTTATTAGCGGTCAAATGGCGAAGATGCATGGATCTACTTGGATTTCAAACACTACACCTAAAAATCGATTAGAAAAGAACTCTCGATTTTTATTGTTGTTGTCGTCGTTGTTGTAAGCTTATGGTTTGGAAATCTGTTCAAGTTAAAAATAGTTTAAAAGCTTTACTTACCTGTCTTTCCTGTGCTTTCCCATCTTTACAAATCCGAACAGTTCTTAGACCGTAACCAAAGCGTCGAAATTTAAAGCGGTCAACTGAAGCATGTGCTTTGAAAGTGACGTCACAAGAAAATATCTCCCTTGGGGAGTAGTCCGCGTGGCAAATTTTGTAAGCTTAACATGAGGCAGAGCGCCTGCCAAATACCTGCGATTCTCATTTGGAGACAGAGAGGGTGAGGAGAACTTATTTTCTCTTTGCAAGTATTCAATATTCTTGATTAAAAAACTGAATATTCAGTATTCCTTTCAATTTTGAGCCAATATTCAATATTCCTTTACAATTTTAAGCCAGTATTCAATATTCATTATTCCGCTTCAACCCCCGAAAACATCACCAGAAGAGATACTGACAAGTGTGCATAATAATTATAAATACACATTAGTTATTTCTTTGGCTCGACTGTTATCCTCATTTTTATTTTTTAATAATACAAATTCAAAACTAGAAGAGTATGTATTTATTTTGGTCTAGCTCTCTGCATTCATTGCAGGCCTAATATTTCACTGCAAAAAAATAGTATTACAAACATTACAATTTTATGTAAGTACCTTATGTATTTGATTAAGCGCCCTGGGCGCTTATTAAATTTTAGGACCTTGAGAGTGGGCGCTTATCGAGGTGGGCGCTTATTCGAGGCTGGGCGCTTATTAAATTTTCACTATTTTCAGCAAATAGTAACTTTATTTTTGTAACAAAATAATAAATAATATCAAAACGTGAAGATGTACCAAAGCAGAATTTTAACTGTTCATTGAAAGTTTCTGTAAAATACTAAGAAAACTTGGTCATGGGGGAAGTCTCTTTGTAGTACTTAGTCAATTTCAATATTCAATACTCCTCTTGAGCACTTCAGTTTTTATTTGGGGTGGGGGGGGGGGGGGGGGGCGCTTATTCGAGGCTGGGCGCTTATTAACTTTTCCTACCTTTAGGGTGGGCACTTATTCCAGGTGGGCGCTTATTCGAGGTTGCGCACTTAATCGAATTAATACGGTAATTGCCATTTTTAAATTTAATGAAAATGGTGTTTCTTTTCTTATTAGCAATATTAATGTCGTCTAAGCCCAAAGTAGTTGTCATTGGTGCAGGAATAGCAGGCCTAGCTGCTGCCAGCAAGTTGCACAAGTCTGGAAAATTTGAAGTGTGTGTCCTCGAGGCCAGTAAGCGAGTGGGTGGTCGAATTCACACTGGCAAGTTTGGGGAGAATACAGTTGAGTTTGGTGCGGGATGGATTCATGGAACCATTGATAATCCCATATTTGACCTTGCTTGTGATCTGAAATTCCTTCACAAGTCAGATGTTGATAAGAAGTGGGTAAATGAAGACAGCCGAGAAAAACCACAAATTGCCGCGTCTCCGCTGAAACAGTGTATAGATGATCATCTGCTAACAGAGGTCTGGGATGTTTTCGACAATTTAATCACAGAAACCGAAGATATCCAAAAAATGAGAAATTTCACCAAAAGCATCACAGATGGCAAAAATATGTCTGTTGGGGATTATTTACATCGAGGTTTCCAATCTTACCTTGAGTCATGTACCTCAGACACTCCTGCGACCAAGAAATTAAAACATAACCTGTTTTCATTTCTTGAAGAAAGGGAATGCAGTAATACTGGGTGTGATTCACTATATGACTTAAATCTGGAAGAGTTTGGAGAGTATGTTTACTTGGACGGTTCAGGTTCCTGCCCACTCCCTGGCGGTTATGACAGAATTGCAAAAGAACTAGTGGCAGGACTGACGAGTGGTAGTATCCACATTGAGCACGAGGTGACGCAAATTAACTGGATGGCTTCCAGTGAATCCGACGCACCACAAAGCAGTTACCCAGTGGAAATAGTTTGTGGAAATGGTAAGACATTTAATGCAGATCATGTGATAGTGACAGTCTCTCTTGGCATTCTCAAAGAGAAGCACTCTGAATTATTTTGCCCTTCATTACCAACTGACAAAATAAATGCTATTCAAAATCTAGGTTTTGGCTATGTTGGCAAGATTTTTCTTGAATTTGATAAACCTTTTTGGCATTTAGATGAGTATAACCTTCCACTGATTTGGGAAGACAAGGAAAATTGTCAAAATAAAGCAGAAATGGCAAATTGCCCCTGGATCCATCGCCTTTACTCCTTCTACACAACTCGTCCTGGGTCTAACGTTTTACTTGCTTGGTTCCAAGGCAATGAATCACTTTCTATTGAAAGAACGCCACATCAAGATGTAGGAGAACAATGTTTTGCAGCTATCAAGAAGTGTACCACTCTCAAATCACTACCACCCATTGTGAATGTTGACAGAACACAGTGGGGAATAAATCCTTGGACGAGGGGGTCGTACTCGTTTTTGTCCAAAGCGTCCTCTGGAAGTGACTTTGACATTCTTGCCTCACCCCTTCCCTGTGAGTCAGTTGGTAGTAAGGAGGTTCCTTCCCTTCAGCTATTGTTTGCTGGTGAAGCAACACATCGTCAGTTTTACGGGACAGTTCATGGAGCTTATTTGACGGGTGTCAGGGAAGCAGAGAGACTGTTAAAGTATTTAGATGGTTCAGACTCAATTTGAGAAATTCTTGTTAATGTGCACGAAAAATGTCGCAATTATTGGGTGTTAAGGCGCGCCTTGGCTAAAAAAAAGCATCCGAAGAAAGGGACATTAGGAAAGGTTTCAATTTTTTTTTAGCAACTTTTGAAACAAAAAGGAGATCTTTCTCGAAAGAATTCTTAATTCACACAAACTCTTATAGACCAAGTACACTTTGTTTTGATGTGGCCTAGTCTGCCTTTCAGGGGCAGGTGAAGTACACTGTAAACTATTGTAGATTGTTTAGTTTTTAAAATAATTTTGATTAGACTATTCAGAGCCTCTAGTTTTCAACGCAACAGATACGCAACAGAATGTTAAAGAAACAGAGAGAGCCTGACCCCATTGCGCCTCCCGTTTTGTGCTACCATCCAGTTCTCTCGCGATTCTTTTCCCGCACAACGATCGAAGAAAAAAGAGAAAAAGGCTATTTTTTGGAACAACCAATTAACCCTCGGGCAGTGCGATTCTAAATCGATCAGTTGGCATGCGGTGTTCTCTGTGTATTAATTCTTCTCTTGACGCCGACTGTGGAAAGTTTCACTGACGTGGCAAATCATCCGAGAGTATTCGTACTGTGTTTTGATTGGTCAAGGGAACTCTTCGGACAGTCTTCGACAAACCTTCGGCTAATGTTTGCGTTTTTATTTTAGCCACGCATGAGAGCTCAGTTATAATGTGTACAACTTGAAAAACAGAAATTCACAGCTGGGAATTTTAATGATGCGGTTTACAACAGTTTAGTTCCCAGTTGTGTAAATGACTGTCATTTTCTTTTGGGTTGCAATTCTAACGACCAATTTTGGTTGGATGTCAAAAATGTTTAATTTAAGATTTCAAACGTTTATCTTTTTACCGTCTTGATAATAAAAAAATAGTATTCATTTGAGAGTTGGAAAAAGTCGTTTATTCTTAGTGGTGATTTAAATGCTGCCAAATTTAAGTTGTGTTAAATGTTTGCACAGCTGAAGACAAAAATAAACATTACGTTAAACTGAAAGTCGGCGTTTTGTAATGAATCACATTTAAATTATTTTATTATCAATATATTGTTCCGTGATTTAAAGACTGAGAAAAAAAATTCGAAATGCAGAGTACGCCAGAAGTGGTTTTGATCTCATATTCAGCGTTTAAATCAAATCCTCCGAACGAATTCAGAGTGAACAAAAGCGGTCCCGATAACATACGACTTCCAGGTAACTCACAGATCACAATCATAAGCGATAAAGATGAGTTTACCAACACCACGAAGACTAACATTGTAAAGACATCTAGCGACCTAGAAGCTCTTCGCAATCAAATCCTTAACCGTCCACTCTTGCTTTTTGTAACTTGCGGCAAACACGTCCCTCGTGGGCAAAGGTAAGTAAAAGAACCTTTAATTTTATTTTGGCTCTTAAATTTTGCTGTTTGTTTTTATTAGCCATTTCAATATTCCCTATGTCGTTTCCGTCACCGGTAGCTTTGAAGATTGCCCAAGCTGCAGAAACTGATTGCAAAAAGCAAATCCGCCCTCCCCCCAACGCTTCCCGATTTTATGTTTTGCTATAATAGAGAGATGAAGATGATGTTTTTTTTTTTGGGGAAATTTTTTTTTTTTTTGTGGTTTTTTTTTTTTTGTGTGGTTTTTTTTTTTTTTTTGGTTTTTTTATATTATATAAAAAAATAAAAATATAAAAAAACCGGTGCCATATTGTATCTTTTCATTACGCGAAACCGTTAGTAAAAAGTATATTTTGTGATACATGCATTATGAACGAAAGAAAATTAGATCTTTGCTGTTGCCTATCAACTTTATTTTTAAAGCAGTAGCCAAGAAATTCCGAGTTTCAGGTGAAATCAACTGCAAAACTCTTTCTCTTCGTCCTCAGTCCGAAACGCACCGATATATTCACATCCTTATTCATTTCGATGAGATCTTCATTCTTTTTAAGGCGGGACTGAACCTGAATGCATTTTCCCGCCTCTAATATGGTTTTACTGAAAATGTCTCGTTTGCGTAGCCTGCAGAACAGGTGATTTATTTTGCGGGTCGAAGCGCGAAGTGCTTAATTTTGGGGGGTCACGCGCTCGGCCCCCCCCTCCGGGGGGGGGCCGCGCCCCCGCCCCCTCGCGGTACCCCCACAAAAAAACTCTTTTCCCCGCTTTTTTAAATTTTTTTTTATCTTTGTTTGTCTGGTTTCAGTAAATTTTGGGTGATATTGAAGATTTGTAGTTTTAAAATTAGAATTTGAAGTTAGAAATTAGTAGAGTTATTACAACATAGTCGACAACCTGGGGTGCTTTTGCGTGGGGGTCAATTGTCTGTTAGTGTTTCCGGCAAAAATTTTTCTTGCTTCTACGCCTTCTTAAACAGCCAAAATTTTCATTGAAATTCACGTTCAGTCCCGCCTTAAAAGGAGATAACACAGATCTCAACAATGTTATGAATCGCACAACATAACTTTCTTTTCTTACCTTGATCCTGTATTTTTACTGATCAGGCTGAACAGCCGAGGACAATACCTGAGTTACCGGGACCCCGAGTGGTGGATCCAGTCTGACAACACACCCTGGCGGAACCCGTATGTCCGGTGGGGGAATGAACACGGTACTTCCCTGTACGAGGAGCGATATATCCGACCGGAGTTTGTTGTTTGCGTGGATACTTCCCATCCTAACGTCAGACGCGCGTTAGAAGAAGGTCTTAACATGGCCGAGGACATGTTACGCGAAAAAGCGAGTTTTGCCATTGAGGTTAGTGGTGTTGATCCTCGTGAAGCAAGGCCGATGGCTGAGCACACGAGAGTTATGATTTGTCCTTAAGCCCCTTATTTTTTGGGGGGCGGTGGAGGGGGTATGGGGTCGGAATATCAAGATTCGAAGAAAAGTTCTCATGTCAATTTTACTCTTCAATTTTTTATCACACTGTGTTTAATTTACCCAACATAAAGCAGTACTATTAGAGAGACGAGAGACAGCGATTTTAGAGTAGTACTAGCCGACACAATGAAAACGAAACAAAAAGGGGGATTTTAAATTGGAGTATTTGTAGAGAAGCAAGGTAACAATAACTTTCTAATATTGATTACTGCCTTTGTGCTACTTTATAGTTAGTAAATTCCTGGGACCAGTGTGGGGAAAGAAGAAAAGCGGAGACAACCAACCACTTAATTAAACTATGAATAAATTGTAAATAATAATTAATAAGTGAATTAAACGAAGTGAAGGCCACCAATAAATTTGTGAAATCAATAAATTACAAGATCCATGATGCTTAAAGATCATTTCTAGCTCGGAATAAAGAAATGCGATGATCTCCTAAAAAAACGTAACGTTTCCCATTTAATCGCAAAATCAAGAGCTAGTTTGTGACATCTTCTTTCCCGACAGTTTAACTTCAATCCAATGATTCTTCGCTGGTGGAAGAATCAAGGCATCAAGCGATACGACTCGATGGAATGTCTTGAAATGACGGCCACTGTCGGTGCCAATTTTGTGGTCACTAACTGTTCCGCTGTCAATCATTTTTTCGACTGTCACCCAGCCTGGTGTGCTTGTTGGCCTTGCTACCTTCTGATGGCGGTCCCTTACAAGATCTGGCGCAACGCACTTCAAGGAATTCGTGACATCTCTGTCACGATGGAAGGGAACGCCCTCACCGCGAACCCTGGTTCCAATTACAGTTTGGCTGATCTTCACCAGTTCCCTGTACACAGCACGCAGCCCAACGCTGGAGGCATGGTACCTAATCCAGTTCCCGGGGTAGCTCATGGGATTCCTGCCCATACATTCCTGCCTCCTCCTTCCTTGCATGGGTCACTGGGAAATCCACGCTTCAAAACAAACTGATTACACGTGCTTTAATTATTACTACCGTTCAGTTGATGATAGATCTTCAGTGGCGGATCCGAGAGGATGGGGACAGAGTAGAGATGCCACTTTTCTTTACTTAATTTGCGGGGCTCTTGGTATAGCTCGTAACTGCATATGAAATAAAAAAGAAACCCGGGCTTTTCACACAGAATTTGTTCAGTCCCTGAACTCTCCCTTCCGCGCACTTTTTGGGAGATTTCAGGACCTCTGGAGTAACACACTATCGGTCTTGACGTCTCCCCCCCACCCCACCAAACGTGCGGTTCTAAAAAGCCCCAAAATCACTTCGGGCCCGAAAACTATAAAAGATCCAGAAAAAAGATTTAGTTTTTGTTGATTTTATTCTCGCAAAAAACGCGAGGCTAGATTTTGGCCTTTCACATTAACCACACCGTCATTTGATAGACGAAGATATTTTAAAATGGTTTCCGGAAGTTTGAGAAACGCACGCCAGGCCAGGTCGGCGGTTGGTCAGATACCCTCTAGTTTTGCTGTCAAACCTATCCTTAACAGGTGCGCAGTCGCGGAACGACGACGCCCCAAGAACGACGCGGGGAGGCATAAACAGGTAAGCTCTTTGTGAGGCCTTTTATGACACAAACTGAAGGTGGTTTAGCTGTTGCAAAAGGAAATCGCGTAAGGTCACTCTTGGGAGGTAGCGTCAGACTGGTACCCAGTCGTTGCTCGTTTTTCGCTACGCTCGAAGAGGTTGATGGTAAGGACACAGAAAGTTCGCCCTTCCCTTGTCTCTTGATGCATTGCACGCCGCTCATATTGCGAGAGAAGCGACTGGGTACGAGTCTGAGGTAGTGTGGCCCAGTGTTTAGAGCGCGGACTTGAAATCCGGACGTCCCGGGTTTAAGTCCCGCTCTAACCACTAGGTGCTGTTGTTTCTCAGTGGACCCTAGTTCAACTCCTCGGTCATGCTTGTAAGTAACCAACTGGTCTACCTCCTGGGAGTTGTGATTTTAAGCTTGTTAGCATTTATTTGAAATATTGTTTCGTTTCAGTTTGAGTGGCATGTCCGAGAACTACAATGGGCGTCAAAAGTCCTTGAGACAGTTGGATGAAATTAATACTAATTTAAAATTCCCGTTTTTCCACCTTTAATATGCTGCCGCTTTTGAACCACTCCCCCTCCCCCCTTTTCAATGTTGTACACAAACGAGGCAAGTCTTGCAGATAGAAAATCCAACATTGTTTCGGGGGGGGGGGGGGGGGTCAATATTGAAGGGGTGAGGAGTACAATTTGTCCAAGGTACTCGAAAAGTGCCGACTGTCTCAACACTTTTGGCGCCCATTGTAGCTTGGTGTAGCTATGTGCGTTGACTACAATAAACAAAATTTACATTTTTACATTCACATTACTACAAGGTTTGATTCTTTTATTGACTTCTTTTTGAACATTAATCTTTAATTAGAATACACTGAGATGATGAAGATTTTCTAGGGACACTTCATTAACGTGTTGCCTGAAATGATGAATTAGCTCTTGCTCTTTGCTCTTAGGTGCTTTATTTTCACCAGGAATTTATTATTGCGTATTTCGCGAATAGTCGCAGGAAACAACGTTAAATGCACAGAAATAAACGATATCAATGTAGCCTAAAGCAAAAGTAACTGATATTAGAGTGGTTTTTGTTTGAGTGTCGTGGAACCAAAACCAAAGAAATTAAGTACCAATCACAAGAAACGTGAACAATAAAATGAACCAATGAGAATACAAAGCAAATACACGTGACCGTCAAAAAGAGCGGGAAAACGCGTCAGACCAAGTCGTGATCGGTTTTGGTTTTGCATTTCATTGGTTGAGTAGGTAACGCAAGTTTTTTTGACACCGACTACCGAGCGTAAGCAAAAATAAGGCAATTCCGAATTGCTTTTGACACTCAATTCAGGAAAACTGCTCTTCATGATTTAATTCAACATACTCGTAGACAGAAAAAGTCACCTTCACCTTCACCTAGCTTTTTTGTGCCTCGGGGCACATAAGGCCCCCAAAACAGAAAAAGTACTGCTACTTTAAAAGACGACATAAAACTTTGATGCTTGAAAACGTTTCTGAGAAAAGTACTTTATCTTGATGTTATGCGCGCCCCTGGGTCGAGTCGAACATGCTTCCAACTGGACTTGCCCATGAAGTCAGTCCGAGACTTACACATTGAGAAAGTTGTTGGCTGACTTTGACTTTTTTAAAAACTTAAAGTTAAATGTAGCACCGGCCATTCACCGAAAAAGAAATATCACCCAGTACGCGATACTCAACACTAAGAAAGTCAGTGGAAATGCCAAACGGCAAATCTCGTCAAGTTGTGTTGCCCAGCAAATCACAAACCGCCCACTGAATCGGGGTCTGTGGGATTGAAAGAAAGACGGCTTTTTCTTGACTTCTTTTGCGTTGTGCACGGTTTCGGTCGTTGGCAGAAAGTTGGTCCATTGTAGAAAGTCTTGAGTAGAATGTGCTGGGTGAAGGATATCCATAAATCCCCCGTTAATTACACCATTTGATACTGTTTTGTCTTCGGGGTGCGGATTGGAAGAAATGGACTCCTTTACCTAAGAAACGATCGGATATGAAACATTTTAGAAATCTTTAGTTAGTCAAAATACTGTACAGCCTTAGAGCAGTTTTCAATTGAGTGTCGTAAAACCAAAACCAATTAATGTAATTACTTCGGCCAATCACAAAAGACACGGACAATCCAGTGAACCAATCAAAACTCGAAGCAAATACAGGTAACCGGCACGAAGCGCTGGAAAACGTGCGCGAGCGAGTCACGATTGATTTTGGTTTTAGTTCTGATTGGCTGAGCAAGTGGCGCGAGATTTTAAAGCCAATCACTGAGCGTAGTAATTCAAAACCAAAGCAAACGCAAATAACTTTCGACACTCAAGTGAAAACCGCTCTACTGTACAGCCTTAAGTAAGTATTAGCTATAGGGAACTAACTGGTAACCTCGTTCGCGGGAAAAGAAACAAAAACAAGGGTGGATCCAGGAAATTAAGAAAAGTGGGGACGTAGCATTTTGCACGACAACACTGGCGGGAGCAAGGGTGTGCTCCCCCCACCTTTTTACAAAAAAAATTAAACGTTGGTCGTTGGTTCTCTGAGCTGCCCCCTGCATTCTAGGAGTGTTTAGGACAAAAATAAGAAGGCTTTTTTAGGAGTATATCTACTCCCCCTAGACAGGATACTAATCTATCGCAGGCTGACTTCTCTATTCCTCAGCAAACATGACAAGCATGACAAAACTACGCATGTCGTAAAACTCATTGGTCGGGCCGACAGTCCGGTCGCCCGGTCGGCGAGCGGGGCCCGAGACCCGGCAGGGGCCGCCCGGGCGGGGCCGCCGCTTGTGCTTTATGTTAACATTAAACTTAATGCTTCGCCACAGGGCGACTGGCGCCGCCACCGACAACCCGCAATCGAAAGGACGCAGCGACCCGCACCGGGCGAGGAGAGGGGACGCGAACGCAGGAGAGGGCGAAACAACCGGTTACTACTTTAACACACATCTTCAGAAGTGACCGTTAGCTTGTTACAATTAATTTTAAATGTGAAGTAAAAGGACCACCAAAAAATCTCCTAGAAGCCTAACACACCTTTTACTACATGGCTAAATATACTCAAATTAGTTCATACCTCCGTGTCGTTTTCCTTGTGGTTTTCTTCTCTTTTTGCCGTCATTCTCTTTGCGTAATGGACAAAAGCATACTCCACCATGCAGCCGAACACGAACACAAAACATGTGATCAGGTAGATGTCAATTGCCCGTATGTAGGAGACACTCGGGAAGCCATCCTGCTCTCCAATCAGAAAACTGCCCATCGCCAAGATCGTGATTGTTCCGAGTGATATCCGAGCTGGCGTCGCTTTGGTATCGATCCAGAAACCCACCCATGACAACGCTACGATCAGTGTCGCGGGAAGATACCAACTTAGAAGGTAAAAGTTGATGCGTCGATTGAATTCAAACGTTATTATAAGAAGACCGTATGTACCTAAAACACGACATAAGAGCTACGTTAATAACTAAGAGTTTTCTTAGTCAGTTCACAGATAGTTAGGAGTGCTTGCATGGTTGTCAAAAACCCGGCTGCGAGCAGACAAAAGATTTCTAAATTTCTATAGACACCCTCAAAGCGCTGTTAACGGTTTCACTAGAATGAAGCGTCTAGGAGTATTTCTACTTGTCCCTAGATGGGATGCTAGTCCATCGCAGAGTTATTCAGTCCAGTCCCTGAACTCTCTCTTCCGCGCGCCTTTTATAGGGGCTGAACCCAGGCGCGCGAAGAAAGAGTTCAGGATAACTTGCATGCGCATGCGCCAGTTCTTCCCCCAAAATTGGGGAAAAAACCATATTTGGCAGCTCTTTTGAAAACGCGCGCGCACGTACGACGAGTTTAACTACGCGACCGTGTACTAAAGCAGGATCCTCGGAATAACTTAAAAAAGCCTAGCTTTACAGTCAGTGTCTAATAAAAGCTAACGGCTTAAACAAAAATCGCTATCCGTCAGCTTTTCCAAGTATTTTGTAGTTGTTTATTGAATTGGTTTTGGATGCAATTGAGCAATTTTTTTCTTCCATTTATTCGCGCGCTCGGTCGCGTAGTTGAATTCGTCATTTAAGCGAGCCAGTTTTATCCTAGCGCGCACGTCCCAAGCAATTGACGCCACACTCCTCGCTTCTGATTGGTTCGTTCTGAGCATGCGCATGCAAGTTATCCTGGACTCTCTTAAGGACTCTCTTAAAGGACTCTCTCTTCGCGCGGCTGGGTTGAAGAGAGAGTTCAGGGACTGGACTAAGAGTTATTTAATTCGCCGATACCCATTTAAACTTCGGGCATCGTGAGAGTAAGGTGTCTCGCCCAAGAACACAACACAGTCAACCCCATTCTCGTCCCCATAGCCCTTTCGTTTCTCTTAGCCGGCTTGGCACGAGAAAACGGAGGGCTCTGGGGACATAGGATTTTTGAATTAATTCGAATTTTTTTGATTGGCTGTTTGGAACAAAGAATTCCTTAACGGAAGTCGAAAACGTAACGACTATCTCATATATTCTTTTGAAACGTCGTGACTGCATACATGAAGACCGGAAGTCCTAGAATCTAGGACTGGAAATCCTGTGTCCCCAGAGCCCTTTGTTTCCTCTGGGCCAAGGCCCAGCCGGCTAAGAGAAACGAAAGGGCTATGGGGACGAGAATGAGTCAACCCGACCAGACCGCTCGATTCGTAGTCCAGCGCGTTAATCATCAAGCTACCGCACCTCCCAACAAGGGCGCGTTCGTCTGGGATCAATCCGGAATAAGAATAATTGGAATAATGTGAGTAAGAATTTTTGTATGGCAGCTCTTCCCATTTCGAAATACCCGGATTTCCATTCCGGCTATTCTGCTCCCAGGAGCAGAATAGCCAGAATATATTCCGGAATATATTCTTATTCCAGAATATTCCCAAACGAACGCGCCCTTTACTAAGTTTATATAACTAATACAACCAATCAATTTATTGAAAGTGTGACTAATCTCAATCCTTTGTTGAGCTAATGCCCGTCCTCTAAATTATCCAGAGAATAGTCGAGAGTACCTGATGTAAACTCTTGAACAGTTTTCGACTTCTCAAATGACATCAGATTAAAATGGGCGATGTTTTTGTCCAATACTGTCAAGTCGCCCCATACGTAATGAAGGTCATCGTCCGTGTAAAAAACTAATAAAAAGATACGACAGTTTAATTAGTTCCTAAACCTTGTGTTAACGTATCTACACAGTACTTTTTAAAACTATTGAGAAGTTGAGACGTTCGATCATGTTTACTGTTTGTAAAGCTAAAATCAAGCAGTTCAAGACACTTATTCAGTAAGTGAGTTTCAAAAGTAAAATTATTAAGGCAGGACGCAAGCAAGTGATGTTGCTGAAGTAAGCTTGCTTGGTACCTTTCAGTGATTGACTGAAACGTGTTTTGGTACCACTCTAGCTGTTACACCGGCGGTAGAACCTCTAAGGGCGCGTTTTCAGTGTATCGTACCACTTAAAAGAGGTTGCATATACATTGGTCCCTCTTGGGGATAAGAATGAACTTGAGCAATGCAATTATATGTATGGATTCTTGTAGGAGCTCCTCTGAAAATTTCCGACCAGCGTGCCCTTTACATTTATTTAGGAGTACAGTCAACTCTCTCTAAGACGGACACCGTCGGGACCGGCCCCAACTGTCCGTCTTAGAGAGGTGTCCGCCTTATAGAGAGTCGAGGTAACGTGACACCAGAAATTTTGAGCTAATAAAGCTAAACGGCTATGCACAACGAATACACGTCTGTTTTAAGTCTGTTTAAAGTCGCTTACTTAAGAAAAACCTGTAAAGTGGAACAAAAATAATATCAGAAAATTGACTCGTTTGTTCATTACAAACTGTAATGACCGGGTCTGTAATACTGTAATTAGAAAACTACCTCTTCGGTACCCATGCACTTACGCAGAGAAGTAATACGTTATATATAGCGGATTGCTTTTGGTACGTTTTGGTATTCAAAAGGCGCAGACTTACTATGCTATATGTCGATACCAAGTTTTGAAGTATTATTCTCTAAAAAAATCACTTTTTATGCCTGTCCGTTGGAGGTTTTAAAGTGTCCGTTGTCCGTTTTAGAGAGGTGTCCGTCTTACAGAGAGTTTTGTTACAGTAAAATGACGGAAAAACGGCAGGGACCATCACCAGGTGTCCGTCTTATGGAGGTGTCCGTCTTATAGAGGTGTCCGTTAAGAGAGAGTTGACTGTACTCCGCCTGGTTTGAGAGCTCTTGCAGTAAAGGATTAAAGGGACTATGTCACGGGGATGTCACTGTTCTGAAATAAGTGGTGGGCAACTTTACCCATGAAAACCATTAACTTTAAACATTTAACTGAAGATGTAACCTTTATTTGGGAAGAGAAATCAAACTGCGGCTATAAGTATAAATTTTTTTGAAAGCGCGCGAAAACAACTTGAAAACGTTGGCTAACGTTTTCTAATTGCAATCGATTTCCATCCGAGCCATCCGCAGCCAAACGCGCTTTTAAACAGTTTTATTGCTCTAACATAGCAATTGTTGATACAAATGGACAATTATTTTACGTTTCCTACGACACAAATATAAATTTAGGCTGTTTAATTAAAAATCTGTTAAAATCCGTGACATAATAGTCCCTTTAATTATACTGTTCATTGTTTGAAGAGTGCATACGGGGAGCGATAAAAAAATAGGGTACTTACAACTCGTGATGTTCAAGAAACACTTCTGCTTGTCCATAGGGAAATCATGAAAGTTCATAGAGCAAGACAGAGTCATGCTTAATCTGGAAAACAAACAACGACAACAGTGAAAAAACGATTCAGGATTACTGCAAAAATTTCGACTGCTTTAGAAGAATTGTTGTTATGATGTGACTACAGTAGATAACCAGATACTGCATAGCTCTGACAATATTTTGAAGTTCTCTCCCAAAAAATAACAAAGCAAAAGTAAGGATACTGCTGAAGAAATGGTTATGTGTTTTTTTTTTCCGTGAAACGCGATAGAAGGTGGTAAAGGTTGTTCTGATCCATGAAAGGCCTTTTTCCCTCGTGAATCGTGAAAAGGCTATTTTATTTTTCATGAAACGTGATCTACACCCCCCAGGGAGGTACTCCGGCTTGTTAATGACGGGGATGATCGAAGGATTTTTTTGGGCTTGAAATTTTCGAAATTTTGGAAAATTTGGGAAGTATTTTTTTGGGTGACTTGATTTAGATAGAGGATTTGTTGGGGTATTAAAAACGAACTAAAGTGCCTTGGCGCGACCTTGGCGTATTTATGGTATGATGTATGGACAAAACAAGCGTTCTTTGTGTTATGCTATTGTCCCTCCTGGCAATTTAGGGGTAATTTGACAAGGGATTTTTTAGGGGTTATTTTTGCTCCAGGGATTTTTTTGGGTAATGTCGGAAGACAGGGATTTTTTTGGGTCCTGAGTTTTGCCTCCATTCGATCATTCCCGTCAAATACAAGCCGGAGTACCCCCCCCCCCCCCTAGGTCTACACCCCCCTTTACCACCCTCCTAGTCTCCTATCTCCTAGTAGTGGACGAAAGTTTGAAGAAATAAATAATCTAGTTAAACGCACATCCCTAAACTCTTCATCAAAAATCTCCTTCTGGTTTTATCAAGCCTTATTAATACCTCGTACTAAAGAGCACATCTCCATTGGGCGATATACGTAAACCTTCACTTGCAGGGACCGCACTGTCGGTCTGCACGGTCTGTATGGACCTGATGCCGTAAATATACGTGTCTGGAGTCCACAAGTCTTTCACTAAATCGACCTTAAAGACGATAAACTTCTTTCCGCCTGCTTGGTGTTCATCGTAAGCCAGGTTAGGGTCATGCCATCCTTGTCTGAAGAAAAACTCCAGGGAGAAGTCCTACAAAGGTATACGAAAAAGGTTACAGTGCAACGAATGATGAGAATAAAATCTGAAGTTCGTCAACTAACTGGGGAATAGTACATTTATCTTTGGAGCTGACGAGACTTAGAAGGCGATGGAAGAAATCCTCATAAAGGTAAGAAAAGTCTGTGTTCGAGCTAAGCGGCCCCCCGGGAGCGGCCCATCAGACCTGAGCTTTTCCTGGTTTCGGTAGCATGAAGCAACTAGGAGTATTTCTACTAGTTCGTTACCCCCCTAGCATTAAATTCGCCGGTACCCAATTATACACCAGGGTGGAGGGAGGCATTTATTTGAGAGTAGAGTGTCTTGCCCAAGAACACAACACAGTGACCCCGGTCAGGACTCGAACACGGACTGCTCGATCCGGAGTCCTGCGCAATAACTATTAACCGCGCCTCCCGAAAAATAAAAGCCATAAAACGTTACAGTATTTCTACAAGTTGCAAGTTCTAACTTAAATTGCACATTTTGCTGCATTTAATGTTGTCAAAAATGAAAAGAACTACTATTATTTCAACTATGTACTGATGAGCCGCAGAGTTATACCTACCTATCCTAAAACGTAAAAAAGTACAGTGCATGTCATTTATTTTTACCCATGAAAAACAAGATAGATCCCGTAAGCTTGAAAAGACAGGTGAATCGACAGAACAAAGAAGGAAATAACAGAATACAATCAAAATAACTCAACAATTTTTTTATGAATTCTGAATGGTGTAAGGTTTATAACTGACACGAGACGATTGCAAAAGTATTGGTACGGAAAACTTGAATTCAGACTCAAAGAATAAGAGGCGGGGGCGCTCTCGAAAATAATTTTTCTCAGGCTTACAAGCCTTGGTTTGGCCTGAAAATAAGGTGGGGGCAGGGACTGCAGAGCCTGGGGGCTAGCCCCTTCCCCCCAATATTTCCGAAGAACTAAAGACTTACTGAGAGAAGCTCTCTCCTCCGCAGAGGCCTCTTTCGTGATTCGTACGGGCCTTCGCCCACTAAAGGAGCCTCTGCGGAAGAGAGAGCTGAGAGAAGAGTCTCTAAAGCCCCCCCCCCCCCACTTCAAGTCACTAGTCAACCCCCCACCCCCACTCAATTGGAAAAATGTTCCGCGGTCCCCGGGGGGCCACTCCCCTAGATCTGCTACTTGGCTAATGTCAACTTTAAACGCTGGTTTGAGGATAATTTCCTCCCGTTACGGCATGCAGTAAATTCAGTATTTCATACCATATCTCCAGTATCAACCTGAAGCGACGCAATCTCAATAGAGACATTGACAACGACGGGGTCATCTGAAAGAAACAAAACAATAGAACGCGATGAGTGAAGAATTCATCTTGCTTCATGTGCTCTGCAAACTCTACTAATTAAACGACTTTTAACCTAGTATCTAGTATTAATTTAACCCCCTTTTCTATCCTCATTTCATCTTTTAGTTAATTAGTTGATTGGCACGAAATGTCTAACAAACAACAACAAAAAAACAACAACAACTGAACAACAAACTTTATCTTGATTGAAATTACTTATCACATTCCTGCGCAACACAGCTAATCGAGGCAAGGCAAGGACACAAAACAATAAAACCGAGCTACAATACACCGTAAATGTTGATGGACGCTTTCTATAACAAAAAATCCTTAAAGGCTACGGATCTTCACAACCTTTTTTTATCTCGATTCTCCTACATCCTGGCAGGCAGTTTTAATCAGAGCTAGTATCAAATAACAGTGCTTATACTACACAAATAATTTGTGTTGCCAGCAAGCTACCTCTTGGGAAGAATGTTTTTGGCCGCCGTGTCTTGTCGTAGTGGATGCCATTTTTCACACAGTATACCAGATCTTGTGTTGTCTTGTACACAGTTACGTTGCAGCGTCTTTCGTCGGCTGAAATACAGCTGATAAAGAAAGTGAAAGCGTTAAAGTCAGAATAAGCATTTGTCTGAAAATCCTGCCTAAGCCTAAATTAAGGCCCGTTTACACAGGCGATCTTTGTCGCGCAAGTCAATGCAATTTTTGTCGCGACGAAGTTGCATAAAGTCTCCTGCATATCGCGGTGATAAAATCGCCATGAAATAGCCTCGGGTTTGCACGCGTTTAAACTAGCTGCGACAAAATCGTCGCGTTATCGCAGGAGTTTCAAACCTGTTCGAAACTTGATGCAACTTCGGCGCGACAAAAATTGCATTGAGCTGCGGGACGAAAATCTGTGCAGAGTTGCCCCTTTAAAAGGGTCGCTTTTTAGCGATGAAGGTGCGTAATATACCTTATTACATGAAATTTTCGCGACACTTTAATTTCGCGAATTTCGCGATTCCAAAAAAAAATCGCGAAATTAAAGTGACGCGAAAAATAAGTGTCGCGAACATAACATGACGCGAAAATTAAGTGACTCTCATTATGTCAATAATTAAGAAAAAATAAGTTTAGTGCCACTGAAGGACGGAATTACCAATCTAAATGGACTCAAGAACAATAACTCAAGCATAACCTACTTGTAGACATTAGCTGCTCTGTTGTAGCTATTGCCGAGATTTAGTCCCACCCTCGCTTTTTTTGTTAATTTTGACGTTATTTTTTCATTAAAGAAGTCGTTTTTAAAGGAAATGTAAATTGTGTCTTACTCAAAAACGCGAAATTAAAGTGATTCAAAATACAAAATTTTCGCAAAATCGCGAAATTTAAGTGTCGCGAAATATGCGCACCTCACAATCGCGAAATTAACGTGTCGCGAAAATTTCATGTAATAAGGTAGTTGGAAACTTGTAAAAACTGAAAAATAACATTTTTTATGTCTACATTGAATTTTTTTTAAAAACACTAAGCGTATGCAATTATGTATATTTCTACTAGGAATTTTCGGTGTATTATCGGTTACATACTCAAGATCAATAAGGACCATCATCTAAGCTACAAAATTAACGAGAAGAAATGGTTTCTCGACCTTTGTCAAAGTGATTTGCATAATGAGTTATTGTTATATAAAAAGGCCTATTTCGATATATTAAAATTCGACTCGACTTTAGGTCTTAGGCAATTAAAACGAACACAAAACTTAAAAACGTCACATCGAGTTTGAGATGTGAATTTTGAATGTTTAATTTTGTTTTGATTTCCCTAAGCCCTGAAGCCAAGTTAGAATTTTGATATATCGAAATTGATCAATTCATTTGCAAATCAACTGCAAACCCACAATTCAGTCTCTTCTAATTGGCGCAATGGTTTTACCTGCAAAGTCAATATTTTGGATTCTGGCTGATGACTATAGATAAACAGAACTCTCCTAAACTGCTCGTAGAAAAGACAGAATGTCACCATGACTATAATGCCGTAATAAAGTCAGCCCTTTGCTAAGGCTCTCTTGCTCGAAGGGAGCCCTCCAAACATTAGTATTCATTCCTTACCTGCTTACGACACATCAGTTTTTAATTATAAGTATCCGTGTTCTACTATTAAACTTTATAACGGTTTCATTGAAATATCAATACGGTCCGCATTTCTTAAGGCTGGACATTTAGTTTATAACGAAACCCGATGTATTTATCTCCGGTGCTTACAAATATATGGTAAAAAATCGTCTAGCTCCAATTGCAAAATGCAACGTGAATCAATCTTTTTAATCCTTAAGGTTTAATTCGCGTGAATATAAAACAAAACAAACATTGCAATTCAATGCAAAGGACTTCACGCAGACTCTACGCCCTAAACTCAAATAAGGCATGTTCCATTTTTGGAGCAATTTTTAATAATCTGGCGAATCACAAATTTGTTGTTGTAGACGTTATGCTGGGTGAGTTAATTAACGGAAAGGTAAAAATCACGATTAAATATAGCGAACATTTTGCTTGAGGGAGGAATTTTTTCCAAGTGTTTCAATTTATTTTAAAACACACAGGTCTGGGTTGTTCGCCAAAAGCTGATTAACGCCGATAAAAAATTAACAGTTATCCGAAATTTTATTCCTTTTGAATTTGTAAAATATCTTTAATCCGCTGATTTTAATCAGAAGCTTCTGTTTTAATTTGTTGTATGGTTTGACATTGACCAAAGTCGAAAATAAAGGACAAAGGAAATACAGAAATCATTAAGTTGATAAGCTACAAGAAACAGGATTCAAATTAAAGCTAGATTTGAATGTCGCCTACTTTAGTTAAGGGCCTCGGATGATTTTGGCACCGAGGAAGGTTTATTATGTCGGGCCGCATTGTATCAACACGGTAATAAAAGCAGATCAGAGAAACTTAGTGCTTTGTGAAGGCCAGTCAAATAAATAAAAAAAATAACGGTTCGTTTGAGCATATTTCTTTAGAAAGTAGCATTTTTCCAAAGTGCGAAGCAACTTGAGGTGATAACCTAACTGTTTTGGGATTTAGGTCTAGACGGTGATGCCATCGGGAATAAAATTTTAATTAGTGCGTTAAAATTGGAAAACTATAAAGGTTCTTTTCCTTGGATTTGTGCATAAATCAGTTAAGATGAATACTTTACAGAGTACAGTAATCAAAATTATATGCACTTCCTTGGAGTTGAATTTAGCGTAGTTACAATTTGTCTCGCTTTTACTCTGTAGCGACGAGTACGCGATAAAGCTTGTGTTAAAGTTAGATAACGTTGCGGTTCAATTGTAAGTTTTCAGTATAACGATTCTTACCTTAGAATTAATCCACTCCACGCTATCATAAAGACTGCAGTCGCGATAAATTTAGTCATGGAAACGATTTAGAAGCATTCAAAGAAAAAACTCTGCCTTTTTTTAAACACAAGTTTTGGCGAGAAAGTCTTGTGGTAACGCATGTAATACGCCCGCTGCGAGAAATTAAAACTGCATAAATTATGCATGCAATACTAGGCAACGTGATTGCCAGGGAGCTAACATTGACAGGTGCTCGCGTTAAAAGAAGTACACTGCTGATAACTGCGTTATTGCATGGGTTGTTCTTGTACATGATTGGTTAAGGATGAAGCACCTTATTTCTGATTGGTTAATGGCCATTGCTGGAGTCTTTAACAACAATTATAGAAAACCAAAGCAACCACAAAGTGATTTTTTAAAGTCGTTGGCACCCTGCTCTGTAATGGTATATACAGTCACTGCAAGTGTCGACGTCGCTTGTTATTTTCCACCCTTTATCAAAAACCATTCCACGTCTGGGAGGCGTGTTAGCCTAATGGTCAGTGCGCTGGACTCTGGATCGAGTGGTCGGGTTTTTAGCCCTAGCCGGGGCAATGCGTCGTGTTTTTGGGCAAGACACTTTAGTCTCACAGTGCCTCTCTACACCCAGGTGTATAAATGGGTACTGGCGAATTTAATTCTGGGGGTAACCCTGCGATGGACTAGCTTCCCATCCAGGGGGGAGTAGAAATACTCCTAGTGACTTCATGCTACTGAAACCGGGATAAGCTCCGTCCGATTGGATACTAGACTCGAACGCAGACTTTTACCTTACCTACCATTCCACGTATACACTTCTACGTTGGACATGCTAAGAATATTTTGCCGTGACCATACCTGACCAGGCACCTTCATGGTGCAGGACTCCCCCAGAAATCCGGCTTTACCTGGACGTGTTACTGGTAGAAAGAGAAACAAAGAAAAGCGGGAGGGAGGCCTTATCATCCCCCCCCCCCCGCTTTAATCCGCGTTTCCCGTTACCGACGTATTTTGTTCTCCTTCGCAATTTTTTGTCTTATGCAGAAAACGCTCTGCTAGTGTAGCCTACAAAAAGTAAACAGATAATGCCAGAGATAGATGTCTAAAAGGCTTAGCAATTTATCTGCTTATAACAACTTTCACCCACTTGTTTTGAAATTTTCGTCTAGCCCTTACTGAAAAGAGCAAAATTGAAAAGCAAAAATTTGAAATGGGAAATTTATTTATGTTTTAACAGTATCTAAACGTGAAGTGTTAATGTTAACGGGGGCGAGAAGTACCTGTATTTGTCTCTTGGCTTTTAAATGGGCATGCATTCATTTAGGACACCTTTCCTGAGCTTTCGGTTAGTGCTACTTATACGCATTCAAATGGTGTGGATAATAATGTTGTAGATAAATAATCATGTTAAATGCGTTCTTTTAGCATTTCAATATATTCATAAATTTAATGAGGTCGTGTTACTTTTACTCATACAAATAAGATATAATAAAGGAGATAGTCATAATTGTTCTTTTCATCTTTTCAGTATCTTAATTTTAGACACCTTTCACAATGTTTCATTTAGCAGCTCTTAGTTGGCAATTTGTTTACTTTTCAAACACGCGTTAATGAAAGAGATGCACATTCGTATTTTTTCATTCAGTTTCTCATCAGAACTAGTAGCTTGTTTATCGTTTATTTTGACTGGGGAGTAGAGGATTAAAACTTTTCTTTTTCCCGTTCCCAGGTCACGTGGTTACGAGTGGCTTTGGAGACAATATGGTACCCATCAGTTGACTTTCGCCTTACAGCACATGCGCGTTTCTACACACCTTGAGTGACAGTTGAACGCTTGATCTGTGACGTCTCTGATGTGCGGATTTTCTTTTGATGGGAACTTTGCAATGTTGCGGCGCAATGTTCCAATATTGATTGACAGTTTGCTCGTCGCAACTTGCAACTTTCAATTCAAATTTGCTCGAGCAAAGTTGCTAAGTTCCGGTTTTCATTTTGCCGTATAAAACGAGGTTGTACCACCTTTGTTGGAAAGAAACAGAAAATAATTGCCCCTTATTGGACTGTTCATCAAGAGAATGCGAGAAATAAGCGACAGGCTTAGTTTACATTGCTAAGTAAGGAAGACCTTGTATATGTACCGCATAATTCCTTAAATTATAATTCCTTTGCGAGTACATGTACCGGCAAAGTACACGTTTCCGGTGATAATCTATTTTTTAAACATGGAAAATGATCTGTATTCATTTTATAGATAGAATTTTTTCTTTATACTCAAAAGAGAGATGAGAGAAAAAAAACTGATATGTCACCGTACTCGGTTACGAGAAAACGACTATTTTTCTCTCTCGCGACCAAAGCCGCATAGAAAAAAGCCACAATTTTGTTTATGTGCGCGCGCTCCTCACGCGTAAAATTCTGTGCAGTGAGGATGCACAATGCAATACAGAGGAATGATCTTAACACCATTATTTGCCTATGATGCTATTTAATAAGTTGCAATAACCATTGCTGATTCACACGATGCCGTTTTAACTAAGAAGACCACGCTAAATGGAGGTTGCGTGTGTACTGTCGTAAATTGTAATAACGTCGTGAATTGTAATACCTGTCGTAAATTGTAATAACAGTTGTCGAGAATTGTAATAGCTGCGGTAAATTGTAATAACAGTCGTCGTGAATTGTAATAACGCACCTATCGTAAATTGTAATAACACGTGCCGTAATTTGTAATACTCGGAGCTGTCGTAAATTGTAAAAAGACATTGTCGTGTTTTGTAATAAGCGGTATTATCACACTATAATCTTAACTTCAGATCTAGAGCAGTTTCTAATGGCAGCCTGGCAGGCCATTTTTTAGTGTCTGGTAATGCTTAATGGTGAATTTGTGGGAACGAGAAAAACTACATTGAAAAAAACAATATTTCGCGCTCGTAACTACAACAACAACAACAAGCTTTATTTGCATGACTGTAAATTTGTTACAATATATGGTGAAAACGGTGCCAGATAAAATAAATATGTTCCATACGTTTCGGGGTTACTGCCCCTTTTCTAGTGGAAAAATTCAACTGGCATTTCAATTTATTCCACAGAAGAAGGGACAGTAACCCCGAATCAAATACAACATATTTCTTCTATCTGGCGCATTGTTCTCGTTTACACAAGCCAATTGTACAGATGTCTGTTTACTGAATCTAATAGAATTTGTCAAATATAATTTGCCTCTTTCGTTTATATCTTTTCTTAGTCCTTTCTAACTTCTCAGGAGTATTTTGTTTTGTGTTCTTCGCGGCGATTTCTTGTTGTGCTAAACTTGATCTTTCCCAGTCCTATTCGGTTGTTCGATTGATCGGGACAGGACCGTTCAAAGGGCTCCGGCATAAAGCGTTGACTACGTCATCGCTTAAAAGGGATATTTACTGGATAATTCTTTCAGCCAAAATAAAATAAAAAAGCCATCTGAACAAAATTATTTAAATGAACATTGTAAAAATAGGAGGAGTTCGGGAATTGCAATGGGTGGTCTGATACCACAGCATCATGGCTGTGGAGCCTGAACACAACAAGAACTGGTCACAAAATCAATATGACGGCAATGAATATTGAGGAAGGCAAGGTCGATGTGGTTGTAAAAATCAAACGAAAACACGGAGGAAAGAAAGAAGAACCGCCATTACTACTAATCTGTTGTGTTTGACTACGTCATTATCTTCCTCATAACTCGTTTTACTTTTTTAATGTGAAAATTTAACTCGGTCAGACGACACCAAACGGAAATAAAAGGTGGAGTGGCTCAACACTTCAAAGACAAGCTAAATACTGTAAATATCGTGCAAACATGTTTATACCGTTTTCCCCTCACAAAAATAAAGACCAATGACTCGTTAAAAACCGACTAGAGGAATAACAAAATAATGTAACTTCACGTTTCCTTGCAACGTGCTTTGCTGCAAATTTGTCGCCGTTCAGTAATTGGTTAATAATGTTGAATAACTCTCATGACGATACCAAGCAGGAAAATAAATTTACACCACGACATCTTTAACTGTTTTTCTTTATAGGAAACGAAAACCAGATTTCTGTATGATTGCTAATTCTCATTTTAAAGGATTATTACAAAACACGACAATGTGTTATTACAATTTACGACAGCTCGGAGTATTACAAAATACGGCAATGTGTTATTACAATTTGCGATAGGTGCGTTATTACAAATCACGGCATTTTCACTTCCATTTTAACGGTTACTTCTGAAGATGTATGTTGAAGCATACGAAACGTCAAGTAAAAGGTCTAATTGTTTCTAACAATGCGTTTGTCGGTCATGTTTATCACCGCAGTTTGCGCAATCTCGAGCCCAGAGTGACCCCCGGCTCCGCGATTCGGTCAGCGGTAGGGTCGCCGGGACTCACTCCGTCCCGTACCGCTGACCGACTGGACGGACTCTGGGCTCGAGATTGCAGTTTGCGTGTTATTGTTAGTTATGGTAAAATAACCTATGAATAATTACAATAAAATAAAGTGTATAACAGAATTTTCACACAATTAAGACAGCACTACTGCTCGGTACTCAAAAGCACATTATTGACTTTACCGCACTTCTGATGTCTCTGTTTCGATTCAGATAAATAGCAGGATTTATGGAGGAGTTAATAAAAACGGCAGCTGATGACCAGGCGTACAAGACTTCATATTCATCGAGTAAAAACCGTCGAAAGATATTAATAAATATTCCAGGAGCCAAGCAAAGCATTAGCACAGCAATTACTACAAGCATGTCAATGGTCGCTTTCTTCTCCCGCTTGAATAGAACGGATAAATTCTGCCCTGAAACGGCGTCCGCCACTTGGTTGTTATGACGACGAATGGCAATGAGGATTCCAACGTGGTTCACGATTGGCAGAATAACAAAGCTCAATCCCAAAACTAGGCTCAGGTAAAAGGAAGAGTTTACGGGCAGAACAAAACGTATCAAAAGCGTCAACAAGAGCCAGATTATTCCAGTTGCAACAGCTGCCTGTACTGCTTCTGTTGATAAAAAATATCGAATTTTCTATTAAAGAGCGCTTATAAAGATAAAGATATTGTACGCATGTAGGGCAGAGTGAGGTCCGAATGAGGAGCTTAACAAATCTTAAGGAATAAACTTTAACTGAAAATGAAAATGACATGAACTTCTAACTTTATGAGTGACAGCTGTTGAACAAAGGGGGAAATAGTTGGCTCGGGTCCTACCCCACAAACGAGAGCGAGATATTTTCCTTCCCGCTTGAAAATTCAGTCGACAAGTATTTTATCACAGCACCGGTGCAGTTTTTTAAAAAGCTGTGAAAATATCTAGATCAACATGCGAGCAAGTTCCCTTCAACAGAGCTTGATCGCAAGCGTTTTTCTAGGCGCATGTCGAATTGTACGCGCGCTTTGACTGGAATGGCGTTTTCTGCACACACTGAATGCTGAATACTATGTTTACCATCGGATTTCTAGAGAAGCTTCAATCAGGTTATGTCTCCGAGCATTTCCAGCCCAACCTAGACAGTACATCAGGTAAAGACCAGACCACAACCCGGGGAACTTTGTGCCCTACTCTTTACAATAAGTCAACTCGCGGTACTTTCACTGGTATTGGAGGTGCAATAATTCACGTTTCTCAGTAGGCTTCCGACCTAAGCGGTGTAACAAGTCGAGACCTGATCAGCACCTCCTAATTCTAGCAACTTTCCACGCCTCATATTAATTCAGCTTTGGTAGGCCTAAGTAGCAATGATCAAAATGGCTATAATTGTAATATTGACTTTATATATTAAAATTATTACCTTTCTTTGTCACGGATGTTCGGTAAACCAAAGGCTTTGCGAGTGCAAAATGGCGGTCAAAGCTAATCAGGGTGATATTGGCCAACGACCATCCTGCAAAGGCTGCTTGACATACAGAATACGCATTAAAAAGTTCAAACTGATGATCGCAGGATTCATGGATGCGGTGAATCATCAAACGCCAGGCAACAAATATCGGCTGAGCTATCAAACCGGTCAAACAATCAGTAGTGGCCAGACTGCACAGCAGAATATTGCAGGGGCTTTGTAGGGAAGGTGTCTTGATAACAGCTACAATGACAGCCAGGTTTCCAATGAACGCAAAGACGCAGAAAGGTACGTTAACGGCGGACAGAACGACATCACTTATGAAGGAGGCAGTGTCGTTGCTTGGGATTTGTAGCCACTGAGGTAGACCACAGAATGTATCATTTTCATTTTGAGTCATAGCTACGAGGGAAAGAAGAAACAGAAGTATATTTTAATCGGTTAAAATACTCAACTTACCTTTTGCCTAATTTAATGTCATTCTTTCAATTTTCGTTTGAATGTTTGATGAAGTTCTTTTAGTTTGATTCATTTAAATAAAATACCCACTAAATAAAAACTTCTTACCTTGAAGTTTACCGTTGAATCGGAAACCTTAAGGTACCTTCTTTTTGACTGGCATGTGTATATTCAAAACTTTTTTTGAAAGATTTTGAATTCTACTTTTATTCTGTATCAAAATATTTTGTTCACTTAAGTTTAAACATGTTTAAAAGATGTATTAATAGGTATTACTACTTCTGAATGCCCCTTTCTAAACTATTTCCTATTAATAGGCAAAGTAGACAAAGTATATGTTTGGGATTGCAGGAGATCGGAAATACTTCCAAGCATAGCTGGGTTTAAGATTAAGATTAGGCGCTATTACAAAGCCTAAAGTTTTAGGCTTTGTGATATTTTTATTTTCTGAAGATAATTAAAAATTATCCTGCGAAATCGCCTAATACTTAGTAGACGAGGCCGTAGGCCGAGATGACTAAAATCAGACGATATTCCTCAAGTTTGAGCAGGATAATTGTTTTATTATTCAACAAATTGTCAACGAAACAAATTTTGAAGATAGAAAAACTGTAATTATGCAGCGCTTTATAAGACTTCGGATGAATCTTCGCAACCTACGTTTATCGCAGGATACATGTTATGTACGGATGACAGATATCAATAACATTTTGACCATATATTGGCAGCGCGCGCATAAATTCAACAAGAACATTGAGAAGCTTGAGAAGCTTAAAATCGGGCGCTTTGCCTTGAAAGGCAGGGTTCAGTACAGCAGAAACCACGAAGCAGTTACTTAAGTAGCACTCAGTCCGACTGTGTTTGTGTAAGTCACAGGGCTTGCATGAGCTGTATTAGTGTGCATAATATAATATCTAGAACGTTGTCGAGATTGCATTATTACTTAATGACATGATGGTTTCAATTTATAAATGTATCTCACACAATACAAATAAACGATTGAAGTAGACGACTAGACAATGTAAAGTTTGACTTAGCAAAGTGCAGTGTATTGGTAATACTGTAAGGTGCGGTTTCACCTGACGGTCGTGTGCTTTTCGGTATTTTCCAGGCATTGCACTTTGATGGGACAGTACTACAACTGTTTACCGGGGAACTACTATTGTCAAGAAAATGATCACAACTTGTTGACGAATGATTGAACATTTGTTTCATACCATTACTGTAATAGCAATTGATGAAGGCTTTTAGTACTGAACCAAAGTATAAGGACTGGGAAATACTGAAACCCATTATCAGCCACCTTAAACGGAAATATCTTGTTGGTGTTTCAAGGAATACAAGGAAACTTCACTCATCCCATGTATCTATGTATTGCGGTATTTTGTAATTTTTTGAGTGATTTTTGGGGATGTTTGGCAGGTGATAGTTTTTTTAAAAGAATTAGTAAAATTTAGACAACTAAGAAATATTGAAAATTTAATGTGAATTTAACATTGGAATTTGAAGTTAGAAATTGGCAGACGGACACCAAACAGTCCCGTGACATCCTGGAGTGTTTTTGCATGGGGGTCAACTGTGTGATGATGTTTCCATTTTTTTCTTCAATCCCCACTGATAAAGAACTGTTGTTGGTGTTATGTTGGTGTTATCACATGTCAAGCCTTTAACAAGGTATGAAAGAACACAAGGATTTAAATTATTCTGGTGCTCAATTTTTGCGTAACTAAAATTAATGTTACTCAAATTCCTGATGGATTCTGTCTTAAACTGTTACGAGCTTAGTATTTCCAAATTATTGCATGTCAATGTAAGGCAAGACAAGACATGCCTTGGTTCTTATGTAATTCTCTTAAAAACACATAAGATATTGACTATAATTTTGTCTGTGCTATGGCAATTCACAGTGGGGTGGTCTTGATGTGTCTTTAACTTGTAGACTGGACTGGACTAGTAAAACGCGGACTAGTAAAACGCGGACTTGTAAAACGCCTCTAGACACTTCGAATTCCTTGGCCACAATCATCTTACGGCTCTCTTCAATACATAATGTCTCAAAAAAACAGTAACCTCAGAAAGAAGTCAGAAGCAAATAAGGTCGAAAGACCGAATTTGAACATATAACGGCAAATGTTCTAATGTCACGAACGTAGGAGTCGTGTAGGCCCGTCACCTTTATTTACCACATACTGCCCCCAAATTAAAACAGTACCCTCAGAAAGAAGTCAGAAGCAAATAAGGTCGAAAGACCGAACTTAAACATTTAACGGCAAATATTCCAATGTCACGAACGTAGGAGTCGTGTAGGCCCGTCACCTTTATTTACGATTGACTGTTGATTTCTGGACGGGCCCCGTTCTACCTCGTGCGAGCAATACAAACGACTGCACTCAACAGACGTCAAGTAGTGGAAAGAAAGAAACATATGCACACAACTCATAGCATCAATCCCGTTGTTTTAGTAGGGGTTTGCAGAACGAACATGTGCTATACTGCAAAAACATCTCCACGCTAAAACAGACCATAGAGTGCTCAAAAAAGCTAGAAATATGCCGTCGAAGAAACACACAAGAGCTTCAAACACAAATTGTTTCGCTCGCTAAACCGTTTAGTTTCCGTTTAGTGTCCGCGTTCTACAAGTCCGTGCTTAACAAGCCCTCGTTTTACAAGTCCGCGTTTTACAAGTCCGCGTTTTACTAGTCCTCGTTTTACAAGTCCGCGTTTTACTAGTCCGCGTTTTACTAGTCCGCCTTTTACAAGTCCGCGTTTTACTAGTCCGCGTTATACTAGTCCGCGTTTTACAAGTCCGCGTTTTACTAGTCCGCGTTTTACTAGTCCAGTCCAGTCCTCGAAATACAGTATGCCAAAACTCCCCGCCCTCTAAAGATAAGTCCTTGACGGTTCTTGTCGTTTTTCGGTGCCTATTCATCTTCGGCATCTTTCTCATCCACCTCTCGTTCTGTCCTGTGTCTGTCATCACACGAAAGAAAAGCTGATTCTCAAAAAATCTGCCACAAAAGGAAATTGACAAAAACAATATGAAAACCATATATCGAAAGTTTCTTATTCTAAAATTTTATCATACGTCTTAATTCAGAGCTACAAAGAAGTTTCTCCTTTTGAGTTATTGATACTGTTCTTACAGTACCTCTTTCCACTAGCGAAATTTTACAAAATTCCTTCGCGGCGAAAAGGTAGCGCGAATCCAGAACAGACTCCAATCGAGAGTGGGTTAATTCTAGATTACTATTAATTAACTATTACAACATTCATTTTTAAAATAGTTTCCCAAGCCGACTAAGCTAACTAAACGTCGAGTGTATCTTTCAGTAAACAAAACATGCCGTTATGACGCCGGAAATCCAGCTCACGCATACTATACCCCGTGACTCACGCAAACCTCCGACTTACGTGCTACTACAGTCATTCCTTTCTAAACATTTTTTTTTTACCACCACCGTACCTTTCTACCCAAAAAACTCATGAAACCGCCCGGTTTTAACCTGTTTTAACCTTTCAAAAATTAGAGCGTTCGAAACTAAATAAGATCCGTAATCACAAACAACATACAGCCGTTTACCAGCACTCTTTAAAACTCCTGAAACCCTTCAAAATCAGGCAAAATAAATCTTTGAAATAACCTTTATCAATGTTTCTTATTTTTTATTCAGTTCTATAAAATGCCTTTCATACACTACTGTCAAACAAAAATTTCAATTTCCTCAAAGTTTCAAGACAAAAGAATAACAAATATTTCGTGCACAATGTAATTTGATTAAGCCAATATTATCACGTCTAAAAATACTTCAAGCAATTCAGTGAAAACCCGTTTTTTTTTCGTATCAACGAAAACCACTTTCGAATAATCAATACATGAAAATAACAATAAGATCAAAAGGAAGAAAGGAACCTTTCTAATTATTTGAAGACTTTCAAAGCCGTGATATTATGCATCCAATCCGCGATAAAATTTAATTACAACAAAATCCAAGTTCTCATTTTGAATTCCATTTTTTTCAGTTGATACCTTTATCCAACTTGTGAAAAATTCCATTCAAGTTCCTATTAATACTGTACATTCCCAATGTTTTGCTCAGGTCTTCAGAAGCGTCTTACTAACCAAATCTAAAATAATTCCAAAACATGCTGTACAAACATTCTACTCTTTGTGACAAACGACTTGACGACCAATTGTTCGAAATGAAAATCGACACAGTTCTTCCTAAATAAAAAAAAAGTTTTACGGCGGAGTCAGGCTCAAAAAATATACCGCAAGATCACACCCCCATTCATAGTCAGAAACCAGCAAACCATCTAGTTTGCTAAAAAAAACACTGCGTGACATCAATGACGTTACCTTTTTCATTTACAAAAATAACTTTAACTTGTCAAAGTAAGTGCAATTTCACAATGGTGAATATATCGGCCCAGTTCTCGGCCGGGTCCAGTTCTCGGCCACTTTGTGTTTAACGCGTTTTTTCACACTCCAGTTGAATCAAAAAGAAAAGGTATTTCCTTCAAACGATAGACTGATTCATGTGCTTTAAGTATCTTGAGTTTGATCGTTCAATTCGATATAGAAAGCTCACACGTCGAGTTTACGCGGAGGTAGTTGTTTGTTTACGGCTCCAAATTCATGGATGTAGTTAAATTCGTATTTTATCCAAAAGCCCCCACCATACGAGCTAATTTTTGGCATGTGAAACGTAGAATAATTCAGCTTTCTGCTTTAGTTAACTTTTCGTTGAACCGTTGTATTTTTTGGTCTTAATTTACTTCGAAATTTTTTCTTGCGACGTTTGCGTATTTGCCAGCCGTCTCGGCCACCCTGCTCGCTATCACAGCTTAGCGCTTGGTTTTTAATATAATTTCATCTGCTGCTGCCAGAATGAAAGAAATAAATGTTTTAAAAATAAAGTTCAATCTTATCTCTAAGTTTTGAGCTGACTCTTGTCTTGTCTATTATTTCTACAACACCTAAATATTTCAAGACCTTTTCACTGCAAAATAAACCATCTAAATGCACGGGTCACACAATGCGGTTTTGCCAGAACCTGCACATAGGCAACTAGGCGCGTTAAAATCCTTCTTTTCTAAAGTAAAACAAAGCATCATAAAAATAATTTGGGATCGATATAGTATAAATAGGTTTACAGAGTGATTTTATGACTGTGAAAATTAATTGAGCATTTTTTTACAGATAATTACGCACAAGCTTTTTAGTGGCTGAGAACTGGGCCAAGGTGGCCGAGAACTGGGCCCACAAATGGAGCTTTTATTTTTATTATTGCTCGGGCAAATTAATTTTTGACCAGTCGATAGCTTTACACCAAAAAGCTGAATAATGTAGCTAGCTCTGGGAGAAATTTCAAGTTCCTGCGGTTCTTCTGAGGTAAGAAATACAAGTTTACGTCAAAAGTGGCCGAGAACTGGGCCAAGGTGGCCGAGAACTGGGCCCACAAATGGAGCTTTTATTTTTATTATTGCTCGGGCAAATTAATTTTTGACCGGTCGATAGCTTTACACCAAAAAGCTGAATAATGTAGCTAGCTCTGGGAGAAATTTCAAGTTCCTGCGGTTCTTCTGAGGTAAGAAATACAAGTTTACGTCAAAAGTGGCCGAGAACTGGGCCAAGGTGGCCGAGAACTGGGCCCACAAATGGAGCTTTTATTTTTATTATTGCTCGGGCAAATTAATTTTTGACCAGTCGATAGCTTTACACCAAAAAGCTGAATAATGTAGCTAGCTCTGGGAGAAATTTCAAGTTCCTGCGGTTCTTCTGAGGTAAGAAATACAAGTTTACGTCAAAAGTGGCCGAGAACTGGGCCAAGGTGGCCGAGAACTGGGCCCACAAATGGAGCTTTTATTTTTATTATTGCTCGGGCAAATTAATTTTTGACCGGTCGATAGCTTTACACCAAAAAGCTGAATAATGTAGCTAGCTCTGCGAGAAATTTCAAGTTCCTGCGGTTCTTCTGAGGTAAGAAATACAAGTTTACGTCAAAAGTGGCCGAGAACTGGGCCCCATACTGTACTTTGCACCGTAAGCTTTTTTCTCTGTCCTTCCGCCGAAGCAAAAAAACACAACCTGATTACACATTAACCCAAAAGTCGACCAAGTGTGCCTGCAACGATTTCCTGTCAAAACTAAAATGAAAACCATTGCGGTATGCGTCACCCGTAGCGGTTTTGTAGCAACCCCGAGCTATCCCCGTCTTTTTGGCCGCGCCAGGAGACTACGCTCTACGACGACCAAAGGGTAAACCTTAAATCGGCCACGCCCGATTAATAATAAGGAAGCTTATGTCCCCAGGCTCCAGGCTTTGCCTACTCTGTTAAAGTTGGTTTTACGACACAATAGGGCCATTCATACGAGAGATTTTAAGCCGCGGCTTATTTAAGACTAGCTCTAAACCCAAGGCTTATATTAGCCGCGAAAAAGACGCGAACAGTGATTTTGTACCATTTTTATGCAACCTCGTTCCCAGGGCTTTTCGCTTGGTAATTTGAGCCCTTGGGGCGAGGTTGATTTCTATGGTCAGTTCACCGCTTACATAAGCCGCGACTTTAGTATAAATGGCCCTTATTAGTATTTTACTTAATTAACACTGCAATAATAAAACATTATCGGAGTGTAATGAATTATGTTAATGATGTTGGTCTGAAAATGAAGACTTGTAACCTTACGAAAATTATCTCGGCACAAAAAGCGTGTTATGGCGGGGAAGTCCAGCAGTTGAGATATATACCGATGACTTAAAACATACTATTAAAAAGCTCTTACGTGGTTTCATGCACTGAGGTAGTCCACAGATTGTACCATTCTCACATTCAACCATTTCTCTAGGAAACGAAATGCAGAGTTAATTGTGTTCATTCATTTCCAGGGACACTTCGAGTAAATGGTCAGTTATGAAATTAAAAATCCAATTATCACTAAACAAAAAATATGTACTTTTTAACCTACCGACGTAAGGCAGTGTGTTCACTCTGCTCCGCAAGTCTGCCCAGATTTCATAATCAGTCGAAAGCATGACTTGTTATAAGCCAACACAAAGATTTGTTTTAATTCCATAAAACTTCACTTGACGCACAGAAAGAACTATTTTAATCGCCGAACGTTCAATGAGTAGGCTAAAGGGAAAACACGTAACTTAAGAATCGATTAAGAAACTAATTAAAGCAAAGAAAATACGAAACGTTACGTTTTATGCTAATCACTGCGAAGATAATTTTCTTTTATTTCTTAAAATTTCTTTTAAACTTTTATTATTACTTTTTAACTTAATTTTACAAACATCATGTAAGACCTTTTAGCGTTTCAGTCATTTATTTTACTAATTCTATTCGATAAAAAAACTGTTTAATACGATTTTTAACAGTTTTGTCAACGGTTGCGTATAAACAAATCATTCGAAAACATCTTTATTTTGTATTATTTTTAATATTCTACTTTATTTTGGTCGCATAGCCACAATTTAAATGTAAGAATCTATTGTCTTCGAACCTCAGCGCTTTCCAATTGGTTCGGTAGAAACATTTATTTAATTGCTGGCATTAAAGTTGATCTGAATTTCATTTCACCCTCCACATTTAATTACTGGTTCGCTTAGTACATGAAATTTAAATAGGGCTTTTCACGGTATAGGCCGCCATTTTGACCGGAATTGGGGCAAACATGGCGCAAAACAGTGTATGGAAAATGCCTGAACCCATGAAATCTCGAAAAATTTCTGTATTAATTGACTTGTGAAACTCTTAAACGCTGTAAACTAAAGAAGTCTGGTAAAATATTATTTTGATCAAATTTTAGAACGGCAGGTTAAATAGAATGTCTGCAAATTTTGTCGTAGATTTTCACAGACAAAGGTTTACTCCAAGTTTGCCACAATTCAAAATAGCGGCGATCTCCGTGGGAATGCAACATATGTACAATTTGAGAAATTAAATCGAAAAGCCCTTTGTGGAAGAAGTTCCTCTAGAGGTTTATGATAAATAAACCTGCTACTTATTATTCACAGGTTATTGGCCCAAGATTTCTGGCCATGCTATTATTTGCTATTATTATATGGTATTATGTAACTTCGACAAAATATTGCCGGTGAAATACAAAGTGAACGCAAAAAACTCAACAGATTTTCAGCTTTACAGACCAACTGTCAGACAAACTTCCGGAAGTAAAAACTTAAACAGAAAAACAGTCGTTTTTATTTATTTATTTTTGCGAAGTGCAGTTTTTGATTGCCGTACAGAAAAATCTATAAGGCAGCGAGATTTATGAGCAATATACTGTTGAAACGCTTTATTTATTTATTTATTTATTTATTTGGGTTCCAAAAGGAATCCTCTCTCTTGGCGAAAAGGACAATCTAGTAATAAAGTGCCGTAGTTTGGTAAGTCGGCAAGAAAAAATAAACAGTCCAGTATATCGAAATTAACTTCAGTAAAACAAACAAATTTATGTTCATGAAGGCAAATTTAATTTTGAATTGAATATTAAAGATTAAAAGGAATAAAAGACGAGAATCATTAGTATTTATTTTGACAGATGTAGACTGGAAATCTATTCTTAGCAATGCACAATCCTCACTACTTTACGATTGTTTTTATTCTATGTTCCGTCGGCGTTAAGTTGCTAATTTCACTTCGCTTCCCTTAATTATAGTTTAGCTTGGCTCACTTTGTATTTACACTCTGTTCCATGCGAGGTTTGTCATAATTCTGGCGGAAAATCACGACCAAAAAAATAAGTATGGAAGCATCTTGTCTTCTGAGCATGCTCTGCGATCGTGATTAATATGATTCGTTTAATTCTTAATTTTTTTAGAAAAAAAAAAACACGGCTACTCATCTCCAGATCGTTGCAGTCAATCCAAACATAGAAAAACATATTTTTAAAATTTTTAGCTGTTAAAACTTTACAATGCGCGCACAGAAAGAAAAAATATACATCGCAAACAAAATTCGTACGTACTTTTTATAATATGTATATAACAGCATACAATGTTAACTATAATTGTCATCATATACATGTAATTGTAAATGTAGTTCTACACTCTGCACGCGTTACATAACTATAAGTCTACTTTGAAATTTGCATTTTACCCATATATAGGCCTGTAATGCATCCACAGGGCTAAGAAGCTATCTTCTGTAAGAACATTATTTTAATTGCCTATGATACTATGTAATGAGTTGCAAATAACTGTTGATGATTCACACGATATCATTCTTAAAGGGACTGTGTTATTAATGGTCACGAAGAGATTGTATCTGATCTTAAAATTGGTTTAAAAAAAAAACTGTTAAAAACGTTTAAAAACTGAATTTTCGGTAACTCTCTGTTACCTTCATCAGAGTTAAATTGGTTCAGTTCTTTTTTTGCATAATACGTTTTTATACGCCGCCGGCCGGTCTCTAGGGATTTTCCCAATGCTAAATAAACTTGCGGAAAATGTGTATGTTCGTTCACGCAGTTAATGTCCTGGATGGAATGTAGCGCTTCTAGGAAAAGGCGTTGTTGTCTATTATTCACGTTTCTTTCTGAAATTTCCACGTAATCTGGATGAACTGATGTCATGGGTTGTTGTTTCCGCGTGAAGTTTTATTGCGCTTTCGTTGTTTGATTTTGAGCCAGGTTTGTGCTCTGCGCCGCGCGAATTCCAAGATCTTTTGCTCTCTCCAACATAGGCAAAATCACATGTTTTGCACTTGACTTTGTACACAATTCCCTTCAATTGATTTGTAGAGGGGCGGTCTTTCGGTTTCTTAATGATACTGCCCAGCGTTTTAACAGGCTTGAAAGTGGTTCTAATGTTTTCTCTGCTAAGCACACGTCGAACTCTCTCGGAGACACCCTTAACATAAGGGATTGAAGCGTAAGCCCTTGGACTATCTTCATTTTCTTGGTTTTCTGTTTTCCTTATTTTTAAGGCAACGATCGATGAAACTTTGGGGGATCCGTTGACTTTAAGGTCACCGATTACTTGTTGTTATTCGCTCTGTTTCCGCTCAGACGTCGAGGGAAAAATTTGGCACGATCCATCAGTGTCTTAACTACAGCTCGTTTGTTTTGTGCGGGACTATGTGACTCGAAGGCGAGATATTTGTTTGTGTGCGTGGGTTTTCTGTACACGCCCACTTTCACTTGACCATTCGCATACACCGTGTTACTTGTGTCAAGGAAAGCTATGGTTTGGCCTTCCGCGTCTGTAGTTGGCATGAGGTAGCGGGATTAGTAATCAAACGGAAATCATGGATCGTACTGCATTTCTTAACTCACGATTCCGCACCAAATAAATAACAGGATTTATGGAGGAATTGATATACACAAAAGCATGAAACGGGGCATATAAGAATTCAAATGCCACAGGAAATAACCCTTGAAACATATTGACGGCTATTTGAGGAACAACGCAAAGCATTAGAACAGCGATAACAATGATCATATCAATGGCCGCTTTCTTTTCCCGCCTAAATAAAACGGACACATTCTGCCCTGGAACGGCGTCCACCACCTGGTTGTTATGGCGACGAATGGCAATGAAGATTAAAACGTGGTACACAATTGGAAGAATGACAAAACTCACAGCACAAACCAGCAGCAGGAAAAACGCGTAGAGCTCGGGTAAAATAAAACGCACCAAAATCGTCACCAACAGGCATACTGTTCCCGTAATTGTTACTGCTCTTACTGCCTCTGTTGACGGAAAAAATGACAGCTAGCTTTGTTGATCCTTTTTCTCAGATAAAAAAAGGGTTTGTGCGAGTTTGAGCAGTTGATCCAGAAAAAAATTATGTGACTCAGTAAGTTAAAATTCTTATACACAACAAAGTTTCATAAGGGACGACGCCACCTCGAGGTTCAAACACTTACCATTCTAAGGGGACAGACCATAATAGTGCGCTTATATGCCCCCCTCCCCCCCCCCCCCGAATTGTAGCCCCTCCGTTTATAAGCCCACTCAAAACCCTTTACGAAGTTGTATAAGCCCAGGGCTTATAACCGGGATTTTAGGGTACCTTGGGAACACAGTGATGACCAAGTTTCACATATCAAAAGTAGAAGCAGTCCATCCCTTTTGTAGAGCTTTGAAATGAGCTTGGTGAAAGTCCTATCCACTTGCAGTTCATCAGATTGGCAGCGTTGAACTTTAAATTTGCAAAATGGCTGTTTACGCTAAATCAAGAGATTTATTTAACGGTGAAATATGACTTCGAGTAGGATTAATTTAGTTTTACAAGCGGATTCAAGTGAATGATGCAAATTCCTGATGGAAGATTTTAGTGAAACGTAAGGGACCATTCATTATTTATGCCAGGGGGTGGGCTGGCAAGACTCATTATAGACTAACCAAAACATGTTGACCCTCTTCCAAACAAAAGAAAAACATAATGACTCCCCCCCCCCCCTCAATGAACTAGCCTACTAACAACCAGTGCTTATTTTGAAGGCGAAAGTTACAGTGAATAGGACATCGTTCTTGTGCACCACAGTAGCTCAGTGTCCTCGAAGAGTGAAAACAATACGGAGGAAACTCCCCTGGTGCCAGTTATATTCCGCCAAACATGATCTGGACACAACATTGCAACATCATTTTCACGAAATTAAGACTGTTTTAATTTTGTATTGGCATTAATACTGTAATACACACGATCATAATTGAATAGAAGTGTTAATAAGAAAACAAATAGCCCAGCTCTTTGACTGCAAAATTTGAAGGTGACCCCCCCTCATGACCCCCCTCAATTCTTGCCAGCCCACCCCCTGGCATAAATAATGAATGTTCCCTAAAGGGGCATATGCATTTTTCCGGAAATTGAAAATGATATTTCTAAATTTTGAAGATGTTATTCTGATAGACAAAGCTACCCAGCTCAAAGCTTTTCCCATGGAATGCTTTTTTTTTTCGCAAAGATTAAATTTACAATAATGCATGTACCTTTCTTGGTCACGTTTGTACGGTACTTTAAAGGCTTTGCGAGTGCGTAATGGCGATCAAAGCTGATAAGGGTGATGTTAGCGAACGACCATCCTGTGAGAGCGGATAGGCACACTGAAAACGCCTTATACAGTTCAAACTGATGATCGCAGGATTCATGGATGCGGTGGATCATCAAACGCCAGGCAACAAATATCGGCTGAGCGACCAAACCGGTCAAACAATCAGTAGTGGCCAGACTGCACAGCAGAATATTGCACGGGCTTTGCAGGGACGGTGTCTTGATAACAGCTACAATGACAGCCAGATTTGTAAAAAACGCGAAGGCGCAGAAAGGTATGTCAACGGCGGACAGAACGACATCATAAATAAACGAGGTGGTGTCATTGTTTGGGATTGGTAGCCATTGAGGTAGTCCACAAATTGTACCGTTCTCGGGTTCGACCATTTTTCTATGGAGGAAAGAAATACAGAATTAATTGTGTTCATTCATTTTCCAGGGACGATCGACACCTAGCTACCTCGGGGGAGGTGGTCATTCTTGAAATGTACTGCAATCCAAAATGTCGTTAAACAAAATAAAAAAGAAAGAAACACTTTTTTTCACTTACCGACAAGAGGCAGTTTGTTCACTCTGCTCCGCAACTCTGCCCAAATTTCATAATCAGTCGAAAGCATGGCTTGTCATAAGCCAACACAAAGATTTATTTTAATTCCATAAAACTTCACTTGACGCACAGAAAGGACTATTTAATTCACCGAACGTTCAATGAGTAGGCTAAGGGGAAACACTTAAGTATAGAAACTAATGACCTTTAGTAAAGCAAAGCAAATACAAAACGTTATGTTTTGTGCTAATCACTGCGAAGATCATTTCCTTTATTTCTTAAAATCTAATTTAACTTTTATTATTACTTTTTAAGTTAATTTTACAAACATCATGTAAAACTTTTTAGCGTTTCAGTTATTTATATTTTACAAATTTTATTTGATTTAAAACTGATTTATACGACTTTTAACTGTTTTGTAAACGGTTGCGTATAAACAAGTCATTCGAAAACATCTTTATTTTGTATCATTTTTAGTATTTTATCTTATTTTGGTCGTAAAGCCGCAATTTTTACGCAAGAATCCATTAACTTCAACCTCAGCGCTTTCCAATTGGTTCGGTAGAAATATTTATTGAATCGCTGGCATTAACGTTGATCTGAATTTCATTTCATCCTCCACAATTAATTATTGCTTCGCTTTCTTGGTAATTCAAGTAGGCCTTTTCAAGAGATAGGCCGCCATTTTGAATTGGGGCAAACATGCCGCAAAAAACAGTGTATGGAAAAAGCCTGAATCCAATCTCAAATAATTTCTGTATAAATTGACCTGTGAAACACTTAAACGCTGTAAACTAAAGAGGTCTGGTAAAATATTATGTTGGTCAAATTTTAGAATTTCAGGTTACATAGATTGCCTGCAAATTTTCTCGTGGATTTTCACAGGCAAAGGTTTGCCCCAAGTTTGCCACAATTCAAAATAGCGGCCATCTCGTGGGAATGCAACACATGTACAATTTGGGTAATTAAATCAAAAAGCCCTTTTCGGAAGTAGTTCCTCAAGAGGTTTATGATTAATAAACCTGCTACTTATTATTCACAGGTTATTGGCCAAAGATGTCTGGCCATGGTTTTATTAAATGGTATTATATAACTTCGGCGAAATATTGCCGGTGAAATACAGACTGAACGAAAAACCCAGCAGATTAAGCTTTACAAACAAACCGTCAGTCCTGTCTAAGTAAAAACTTAGACAGCAAACAGTCGTATTTATTTATTTGTTTTTGTGAACGCGCAGTGTTTGATTGTCGTAAAGAAAAACCAATAAGGCAGCGAGATTTATGAGCAATATACTTCGTTCTTATAAACTGTTGAAAAGAATTATTTCAGTTCCAAAAGGAATATATTCCTCTCTCTTGGCGAAAAGGACAATCTAGTAATAAATTGCCGTAGTTTGGAAAGTCGGCAAAATAAAAATAAAGTCTGGTATCGAAACTAACTACAGTAAAACAAACGAATTTATGTTCATGAAGGCAAATTTATGTTAATTAAATATTAAAAATATTAAATTCGAATTAAATATTAAAGATCGAAAGGAATAAAAGGCGAGAATCATTTATTTATTTCGACAGATGTTAACTGGAAATCTATTCTTAGCAATGTTTAAGGTGGCCCGAGGGTATTTATGAGGCTGACAGTTCCCTTTTTTAAGCGCGTTTTAAGACGGAAAAACGTGAAGCGATTGCTTAGATTTTTGAGAATCTGAAAGAAAAATCCTTAAATTATATAAAATGATAAGTTTTATAGCGATCAAACGCGATTTATTAAAGTTATGAGCGATTTTCGGAAGCCTTCGTTTTTAATAAAATACGATTATTTTTTAAAATGCCACGGTCAGGAATTTTTTTGCAATTACCCCAAAACGCTGCCAAACAGTTGAAGTTTACTCACAACAACTTACAGGAAAATCCACTCCGTAGATTTCCTGAACGAGCGACATCTTTATTTTGCCTTTGAAAACTGTTGTGTTATGCGTTTGACTTGACCGTCGCATAAATGTGATACTTATAATAACCCAGTACCAGCCGGTTTTGAGGCTGATGTCACCTTAATCTTGTGTGTTAAAGTTAAAAAGATCGTGTATATACATCAAATGTTAGCAGTCAATAAAGATGGATGGTTTTCAGCCGAAGTTTTGAAAATATCAAACAAATGACGTTATTTCAAATTGCGAAAAATTTGTCGATTTGTTTTGCATTTTTTTAAAGCTGCAGCTAGAACAGGATATTACAAAGGTTTGTGCCGAGTTTCAGCGTGTTCCTTTCATACGGTTTGAAGAATTTCGGTCGCAAAGTCAGGTACATTTGCTTTCCAAGTTCTGGTCGCTTTGTAAACCCCGCATTTCGAATGAAATTATACTGTTGTTTACGAAGAGAGGTGTTACTTTCAAATTCCGCATGATCTTCTGTCACTTGGAAATAACACAGCCTGAAATAGTTACTACTAAAATGACAATTATCGTTCCTGCACATGTATTCCCTGACGGCAGAAGATCGTGCAGAATTTTGAAGTAACACCTCTCTTCGAACAACAACAGAATAATTTCATTCGAAATGCGAGGTTTACAAAGCGATTAGAGCTTGGAAAGCAAATGTATCTGACTTTGCGACCGAAATTTGTCAAACCGTATGAACGAAATACGCTGAAACTTGGCACGAACCTTTGCAATATCCTGTTCTAGCTGCAGCTTTAAAAAAATGCAAAACAAATCGACAAATTTTTCGCAATTTGAAATAACGTCATTTGTTTGATATTTTCAAAACTTCGGCTGAAAACCATCCATCTTTATTGACTGCTAACATTTGATGTATATACACGATCTTTTTAACTTTAACACACAAGTTTAAGGTGACATCAGCCTCAAAACCGGCTGGTACTGGGTTATTATAAGTATCACATTTATGCGACGGTCAAGTCAAACGCATAACACAACAGTTTTCAAAGGCAAAATGAAGATGTCGCTCGTTCAGGAAATCTACGGAGTGGATTTTCCTGTAAGTTGTTGTGACAACTTCAACTGTTTGACAGCGTTGTGGGGTAGTTACAGAAAAATTCACCGTGGCATTTTAAAAATAATCACATTTCATTAAAAACGAAGGCTTCCGAAAATCGCTCATAACCTTAACAAATCGCGTTTGATCGCCATAAAATTTATCATTTTATATAATTTAAGCATTATTCTTTCAGATTTTTAAAAATCTAAGCAATCGCTTCACGTTTTCCCGTTTTAAAACGCGCTTAAAAAAGGGAACTGTCAGCCTCATAAATACCCGCGGGCCACCTTAATTCTCACCAATTATCAATTACTTTTAGTCTGTGGCCCGATGGCGTTAATGTTGGTAAATTCATTTTGCTTTCCTTAATTAATTTAGCTTGGCTCACTTTGTATTTACATTCTGTTCCATGTGAGGTTTGTCATAATTCTGGCGAAAAAATCACGACCAAGTATGGAAGCAGCTTGTCTCATGAGCATACTTCGCAATCATTTTACAAGATTCGTGATCAATACGATTCGTAGAATTGTTAATTCCAAAAATATCAACTCACTTGCAATAGTTGCAGTCAATCCAGTCAATCCATAGACAAAACAGATTTTTAAAATTTTTATTAAACTTTTTAAAATAGCAGTTAAAACTTTACAATGCACAGAAAGGAAAAAATACAGATCGCAAACAAAGTTCTACGTTTAAGCAAGTATATAACAGCAAACAATGTTAACTATAATTGTAAAGAGAATGTGGGAAAACTCCAGTCAGTTCAGAACTATGCTTGTAGGATCGTAGCTGGCTTACGAAAGTTCGATCACATTTCAGGGGCCCTGAAATCCCTTCAATGGGTTAGTGTAAAAGATAAATTGCTTTTTAACGACCTAGTAATGGTAAGGAAATGTTTAAATAATGTCACTCCAAGCTATCTTCGTTTTCAGCGACGTTCAATAACACACACACGTAACACCAGGCAGAAAAACGATCTTGAGCTGCCGAAGTGTAGACTAAAAACAGGGCAGAGATCTTTTGCCTACCGTGGGGCGAAGCTCTTTAATGACTTGCCTAAGAACATTAGAGAGACAAATGACCTGAACCTTTTTAAAAAGAGCATTTTTAAACGTATTTCAAATTTGTAAATACCCCTTTAATTGTAATGCATATAATTTTAATTGCGAATTTTTAATTTCAACTATACCCCTTTTTCTGATTTTTTTCTTTTTTCTTCTTTCTTGTAAATATTTTTATCTTTTATCTTTTTAATTTCTGTATGGCGGAAGAGCCCCCAAGGGGGAGCTATGCAATAAAGTATGTATGTATGTATGTATGTATGTATGTATGTATGTATGTATGTATGTATGTATGTATGTATGTATGTATGTATGTATGTATGTATGTATGTATGTATGTATGTATGTATGTATGTATGTATGTATGTATGTATGTATGTAACTGTAGATGTAGTTCTACACTCTGCACGTATTACGTGCCTATAATTCTACAATCGAAATTTGCATCTTACCCATATATAGGTCTGTAATGCATCCACAGGGCTAAGAAGCTTTCCCCTTTAAGACCATTATTTGCTTATGATACTATGTAATAACTTGCAAATAACTATTGTTGATTCACACGATGACATTTTTAAAGGGATTATTATTATTATTATTATTATTATTATTATAATTATTATTATTATTATTGTATACAACCAACTACTCAGCCTCCCGTCAGAGATTTTTAACAAGTTTCTCTTTATTTACAATATCTTTTTGTTTCATTTTCAAGGACCACAACAGCAGTAAATGTGTCTACCCTTAAAAGTTATTTGATTTATTATTATTGATTTTAGATATATTTAAGAGGTTGTTTCTGTAATTCCGGTCTGGTCAATCTGGCTTGTACAATTGATTTTGCTCATTTCTTGTGTGTTGCAAGACTTTCATGTACTTATACTAAAACCACAATTTTCTTGACCGGATCATTCATTTTCTTTGAGTTTTAAAAAAATTCGGTTCACTCGAACGAGCGCTCCTAACGACCACTGTCAAGGCTTAAATTTACCACAACTTTGAAAATTAATTAAAAAAGAACTAACAACTTCTGTACCAAACAAACACCACAGCCAGTTACGTTATGTCTTTTTAATTTATCACACCAACTTTCATGTACATTGAGTTCGAATCAAGCCAGCAGCAAAATATTAACGACACCCCTATCACACACCTTGTTGAAACACGGAAAAACGGCTCAGATTCAAACTTTATTTTTGAAAAAGTGAGGCTGTCTATTTCAATCAAACCAACGTAGCCGAAAAGTAGATGTAATAGAAAACGTTCCTACAGAAAAAAACCTTCCGGTATCGTCTTAATGAAATATTTACAGCTGTGCAAACTTGCCCACAGCTATAAATATATTATTAAGACGATACCAGAAGGTTTTTTTCTGTAGAAACATTTTCTATTACATCTACTTTTCGGCTGCGTTGGTTTGATTGAAATAGACCGCCTCACTTTTTCAAAAATAAAGTTTGAATCTGAGCCGTTTTTTTCGTGTTTCGTCAAGGTGTGTGATAGGGGTGTCGTTTATGTTTTACTGCTGGCTTGATTCGAACTCAATGTACATGAACGTTGGTGTGATAAAATAAAAATACATAATATAACTGGCTGTGGTGTTTGTTTGGTGCAGAAGTTGTTAGTTCTTTTTTAATTAATTTTCAAAGTTGCGGTAAATTTAAGCCTTGACAGCGGTCGTTAGGAGCGCTCGTTCGAGTGAACCGAAAATTTTTTAAAACTCGAAGAAAATGAATGATCCGGTCAAGTAAATTGTGGTTTTAGTATAAGTACATGAAAGTCTTGCAACACACAAGAAATGAGCGAAATCTATTGTACAAGCCAGATTGACCAGACCGGAATTACAGAACCAACCTTTTAAATGTCCTCATCTCTTGATTACTTTACTCGCATTGATGTTCATTACATTCGATTACATGCAGTTCTGATTTCAAGATTGCAAATAGCAAAAAACTCAATTGCCATTCTGCATTTGAATAAATAATATCTTCAACTTAAAAATAAAGTTCAAAATCCCTGACGGGGCGGAGGGCAGCTCACTGAACTGACTTGTTCTTAGGAACAGTTTACCTCTTGAACACAAGAATTCTTCTAGTGTAGCGACGAGTAGACCGCGGTTCAACTACTGAAATTTGTGGAGTCAGCTGGGGAGAGCTGAGGAAGAAGGCGAGGGATAGGCAGCAGTGGCAGTCTCTGGTCATGACCTTATGTGCCCAAGGGCACGAAGAGGGTTGAGTGAGTGAGTGCCAGCTTAAAGTAACGCCGGGAGCTAACACGGACTTTACAGTGATTAAAATGAAATAACTATAAATAATTATAATAAAATATTAAAGTATACAACAATTTTTTAAAACAAAAAAGATAGCGCTACAGATCGGTAATCAAAATCACATCATTGATCTTACCGCAATTCTGATCTCTCTGTTTCGAACCAGATAAATAACAGGATTTATGGAGGAATTCATATAAATGAAAACATTAGACCAGACAAATAAGGACTCAAATACCACAGGAAATAACCCTTGAAACGTATTGACCGCTATTGCAGGAGCCAAGCAAAGCATTAGAACAGCGATAACAATGATCATATCAATGGCCGCTTTCTTCTCCCGCCTAAATAAAACGGTCGCATTCTGCTCTGAAACGGCGTCCACCACCTGGTTGTTATGACGACGAATGGCAATAAAGATTAAAACGTGGTTCACAATTGGCAGAATGACAAAAATCACACCCAAAACCAGCGACAGAATAAACGCGTGGATCTCAGGTAATATAAAACCCACCAAACTCGCCATCAACAGGCATACTGTTCCCATAATATTAACTGCCCATGCTGCGTCTGTTGAGGGGAAAAAATATCGTAACTTTGTTGATCCTCTTTTCTTAAATAATTAACAACTAGTTCATGCATTTAGCGTGCGCCATCGAGTAATGGTGCACGCTTAAGTTTACTTAATTTGATTGCGCGGCTCTACTAGCTATGTTTTAAAAAATTAAAGTATTGTATTTCGAGCAGTTTACCTTGAAAACAAATTATGTGACTTATTAAGTTCTGAACTATTAAGTTAAACTACAAAAAAAAAGTGTACTGTATTTTTGACAGAAAAGGTAACCTTTATATATATCTTTAATAGACAATGGTACACCTTTAACATATCCGGCTAAATTAGAGTAGAAGCACTGCATCTCTTTTCTGTAGCTTTGGAATGAACTTGGAGAAAGTCCCGGAAAATTCTCACCCACTTGTAATTCATCAGCTTGGCAGCATTGAACTTTAAATTTTCGAAAATTTGCAAAATGGCTTTTGACACTAGATCAAGGAATTTCTTTAGTGTTGACATATGAATTCGAGTAGGATTAATTTAGTTTTACAAAAGGATTCAAGTGAATGATGCAAATTCCTGATAGCCTATTTTAGTGAGACGTAAAAGGGCACATTTTTGCGAATATTGAAAATTATATACCTAGATTTGAGGATTTTTTCTGATAAACAAAGCTTCGCAGCTAAACGCTTTTCCTATTGAATTCTTTTTCCGCACAAATTAGTTTACAATAATACATGTACCTTTCTTGGTCATTCGCGAGTGCATAAAGGCGATCAAAGCTGATGAGGGTGATATTGGCAAACGACCATCCTGTAATGGCTGCTTGACTCACATTATACGCATTAAACAGTTCAAACTGATGATCGCAGGATTCATGGATGCGGTGAATCATCAAACGCCAGGCAACAAATATAGGCTGAGCTAGCAAACCGGTCAAACAATCAGTAGTCGCCAGACTGCACAGCAAAATATTGCAGGGGCTTTGGAGGGAAGGTGTCTTGATAACAGCTACAATGACAGCCAGGTTTCCAATGAACGCAAAGGCGCAGAAAGGTACGTTATCGGCGGACATAAAGACATCATTTATGAAGGAGGCAGTGTCGTTGTTTGGGATTGGTATCCAGAAAGGCAGACCACAGATTGTAGTGTTCGATTTTTCATTCATTTCTCTGAGCAGAAAACAAAATGAATAAATTGCATGTAACAGTCATGAATTTTTTTTACATTTAAGTTTTAGAAATAGCGAGCTTTAAAGTAATCACGCACAAAGGGACCGGACTTGTTACAGCGACATGTAACAGTCGATAACAGGGACAGAATTAAAACACGTACACACGTTGTATCGCAACTTTAAATTCATTTTACGTTCATTGAATAGAAACGAAACGTCTTGATACCTTGAAAAATGTCTTCTTAAAATTCAGGTTAATGAACTTTATTTGACGACTTTCGTAAATTAAAAAAAGAATGCACTCTGCTTATCGCTACTGAGTGTGTTTTTGGTATTAGGCCCAGGCCAAACGTCGAACTTCACGTGAGTCGAACCTAATGCAAATGACCAAAAACAATAACTTTTGGTTCGACTCATGTAAACCTCGACGTTTGGCCTGGACCTTAATGTACTTGTTAATGGTTAAAACAAAAGTAGCCTTTAAAGCTTTTAAATTTCGAGTCGCATCTAATGTATAGCTGAGCGAAAACAAAAACACATCGACATTTTCGCTTTTTTCAAGTGAGGAAAAAAATCGTCTTATTATTACAATCTTTCACTATACTGCTAATTTTTATTTTTTTTATCATAAAATGGATTTACCTTTGGCGGTCTCGTAAAAAATCACAGACTTTGGAAATTTTTTTCTTTGCGATGCATATTGCGAGTTGGCGCCAAGAGCGAGGCGAGTGCAGGGCGAACGCGGGGGGCGACCATTCGTAAAGCGCTTTGCCAACCAATAAGGAATGGTATGTGGAGAGTTATAAAACATCGTGTTCAATAGCCGCCTAAAGCAGCCGCAGTGAAACACTTTTTTTTAAAAAAAGGAAGGCACATTTTTCAGTGGGGCTGGCAACGGACGTTCTTATAATTTTTAGATGACCTGAGCCTGAAAAATGCTCTAAATTTATCAGTCAGACCCAAAACTAACATAACTGTTCAAGTTGATTTTGCTGTTGTAGCAACAGACGCTCTGCGTTTTGTAATGCATGAAGTCTGCATGAATTAAATTTATTTTTAATTGAGTGAAGCTCATAATTTTTAGATTATTGTACTTTTAAACACTAGAACTAGAAATTAACATTCTGATCAAAGTGAAAAATAGAAATTTATTTCCATTCTGATCAGAAGATTATTACACGGTTATGTTTCAAACTGTCAGTATAAACGGACGAATGTAATGTTTGAAATTATTCACTTCATTAAATACTTCTCCGCCAATGTATTTTGTGTTTTCAAACTGTCAGTAAATCAACGAACGTAATTATTGTAAAATTATTCCTTTAATTAAATATTTTTCGACAATGCATTTCATTTTAAACGCTTTAGGTGTCCATGAATAGTGTTTAGCTCGTATAAAGCAGATTGAAGCAGTTTGTAAAACAAGTCAAAAAGGTTTTTTTGATCTTCTCTATGTAAACCTCATTTCGAAAGCCTCCTTTCTTAATTAAAAGTACGCCGTTTTTTGTTAATTCCATTCTCAGGATGCCAAATATTCACAATTTAAGCTTGGTTCTCATATGATCACCCCGATCGTTTGCAACTACTGAGACGATGTAGGCGATCGAAGCGATGGAAGCAATCGAGAGTTCTCATATGATCGTCCCGATCGTCCGGTATAAGCGAGGACCTTCGAAAAACAAGCCCTAGATCCAACACAATGGCAGCCTTCAATGAAAGCGTTCAATTCGTGCTCCCCCTATTTTCTCAGTTTTTGCAGTTTTACGGAAAAGTTGAGAAAGAGAAGCCTGAAGGATAGAACACGGGTGATCCAAGCGATCTTGATCGCCCTAATCGCCGTAGACGTTAGCGATCGTCTGTGTAATGTACTCAAATAATCGCCCCGATCGCAAGAAAACTTTTTGAAGTGACAGAGGCGATAGAAACGATGGGGGCGATTATATGAAAACCAGGCCTTCATTGTCCAATCGCGACTTCATGCCAACTCTGATTCATTGGTTTCTTTATAAGGCATCTTTTCACCTTATATTGCAATCCTTTACTAAACAACCCTGTTAATTATGACCTACCTTCAACCGAGGAAATTTTCTTGTGCTAAGTTTGTTATTGATTATACTAATTCTGCACAACTTCCACTATTTTCTACACCTACTCACTACGGGCAGTGTTTGAAGTCTGCTCTGCGATTTCTGTGCGAGTTTCATGATCGATCAAAGGGTTCTTCTTTCGTGATAAATAAATGCAAAGCTTTAATTCATCCTGGAAATCAATTACGTTGACGAACACGACTGTATTAATTGTCAAAACTTTTATGAATCGGCAAAGGATAAACCATTGGATTAAAATGTAAAGTTTAACGCTGGAAAGTTCAATGTAAAATACTAAACGTTTCGGCAGTGCTGCCTTCATCAGTAGTAGAAGTAAAAAAATGTCCATTTTTGGACATTTTTGGACATTTTTTTATTTCTACTACTGATGAAGGCAGCACTGCCGAAACGTTTAGTATTTTACATTGAACTTTCCAGCGTTAAACTTTACATTTAATCCAATGTGTTCATTTAAATTAACGCTGCGCAGGACATTATCGTTTTAAAGGATAAACCGTTCTTTGTTAGTAGAGGATAAAAATGGCAGTCATTTGTGTTCTGTTAGATTGTGATTCGGAATCTTTTCTTAACTTTATTACTTTTCAACGTTTTAATTAACATCATCCATGCACGCACGGCTATTTCTTTAGCGTTTCAATTGTGTATTTTTCTAGTTCCTGTTGAACTAAAAACTTTATTAAACGGTTTTACTCAAGACAACATCGATCTTTAATTGTCAGTAAGTAATTATACAATTGCGTGCAGACAAATTGGTAAACGTTTTATCTTATATTAATTTTTAGCATGTAAATAACTTTTTAGATCGTAAAACTTAATTATTTACAAAAAACATCTGCTATCTCAAAACCTCGCTGCTTTCCAATTTGTTCGGTAATTGTTTTTCTTAAATCAATGGCATAAATGTTGATCTGAATTTTATTTTACTTTCCATCATTGAGTATTAAGCTTGGAGTACTCTGTAATTTAGATATTGGCGAATAATTATCAATTATTTGAACGATAGATATTGCGCGCGTTTAAGCAAAATATCGTGATTTATCAGTTGCGAGCAGATCAATTATTTTCCTCTGCCTTCGGAAAATAATTGACCTGCGAGACATTAACAATCAAGATATCTTTAAGACAACTGAGTTCAAAATTGCTTTATTATTCAACCATTGACTTGTTTTTGTTGAAGTAGAAATTTTTAACTCGCTCACTAACAACTCTGTAAAACGAGCTTCTATTTTTTAAAGAAGCAGACACAGCTACGCATGAGCAGAACATCAATTGCAGAAAAATCACTGTCAAACGGTAATTAACGCGCATGAAAAAACAATAATTTGTAGGAAGTTTTTTTGAAGATCATGAAATGGGGAAAATTGCAATCGAATTATTATGATTACTGTTTTTTGCAATATTTAACTCGGGAAACAAAGAACTAGTCTGGTAAGATTTTTTGCTGATCTTATTTTTAGATCTGTAGCTTTTCTGGTAAGCGAGGCAAGGAGTTTTTAAATTCCCATACATTGTCTTTCAATTTTCTCGAGTCGTGGATGTTTTTCAGACAAATTGGATAAAGCTAGGGATGGCCAAGAGAACCCGTCGTTTTTTAACTTTATAAGCAAAATGTAGATGTTTACTGGGGGCCTTCAGTTACAGCATTAAAATAGTTTGTCAAGTTTTCAAAACCAGTTTGAACAGATATTATTCAGAGGATGATATTTTGATAGCCTGCGAAAAGAGAAGAAGAGAAGAAGAAGAAGAAGAAGAAATATCGTTTATTATTAAAAAACTTTTACACTTGGCAGTCCTTAGACTGAATTACGTGTAAATGAATAAAAACTATATATATTACAAGATTTAAAAAATATTAAAAGCTATTTACATTAAAATATATTAAAAACTATTAAAAACGATCTATACAATGTAATTTAAACTATTGTCTATAATAAAAGAATTTTTAAAACGGTCCGTTTTACAAACAGGCGTGTTGAACACTCTCTTGATCCGAAGTTGGTGGCTGTTGGTTGGTCTTTCAGGCAGCAGATTGACTAGTTTGTGGTTTTTGGTGGTTGCAATGTCATTAAATAGACTCTTAGAAAGCCCGAATCACGCCTACCAGCTAGGGTGGGGATACCGGCCTCTTCTAATGCCTTTCTGTATCCTGAATTTGGGAAAATTATACGCATTGCACGCCTCTGGATGCGCTCTAATTCTTCTGACAGATAGCCAGGAAGGCTGCTGTGAAACAACTGGCATGAATATTCAAGGACTGATCTTATTACACTACAATAAAATAGAACTAGATCATTAGAGCTGACTGCGGCACGTTTTAACTGTCGTAATAAGTAAAGGCGCTTGGCAGCTTTTGATGTGATTATTTCTATGTGATCGTTCCATTTTAAATCATTTCTGAGAGTAATTCCTAGAACTTTGGCGGAAGAGACTCTTTCAAAGTAAAGTCCATCCACCTCGACTGGGTCATACAGAGGTGGCGATCTTTTGAAGCATGTCAGCATCTCCTTACACTTCCTTGGGTTCAGCTGAAGGTGGTTTTCTTGAGACCATTTATTGACGTGATCGACAGCATGCTGTAAATTACTGACGTCGGACGGCTGCACTATCTCGGAAATAGTGGTATCATCAGCGAATTTCCACATAAGCATGGACTCTCTAGGTAGATCAAGATCATTGATCATCGCGAGAAACAGCCAAGGTCCGAGCCGGGTACCCTGTGGTACTCCTGCAGTGACGTTTAGCCAGGTGGAGAAGGTCCCATGTAGCTTCACCCTTTGCTGTCTGTCCCTAAGAAAATCTATGATCCAATTCAGGGAAGTCGGTTTGACTTCTAGGCTTAACAGTTTGGCAATTAGTGTCTGGTGGTCGACCAAGTCGAAAGCTTTTCGAAAATCCACAAGGGCAGTTCTAATAGCAGCCCCAGTGCCATCGGTAGCTCTCAGCCAATGGTGTAACATAGAAATGAGCGCGAAAGTCGTAGAGGAGCCTGGGATAAAGCCATATTGATTTGGATCAAAAACAGCCGGCTTTCGTCGCTCATAGCCGGTACGGCGTCTCACGCGAGAGAGAGAGAGCTCTCTCTCCTGTGCGTAAAACGACAAACCATCCGAAAGCGACAAGGGGTGGCTATATTCGCAGTATTTTTAGCTTGGCCGCGTAGATCGCACACTTGCGTCATATTGCGCAATTCAGTGGAAGTCGTCACAGTCGGGGTAAACAAATGTCGTATTTGGCAATTTTTCGATGAAGCGCTGGAGGCGTTTCCGATTCTTATCATCCAAACAGAAACTGAAAACACCAACCCTCGCGAGAATTCTGGAAAAAATATCACGCCAGCATCTCGTAATGATCTTGAGGCAGGTCATGTTGCTAGGCAACTGACTTCGGCTACGGAAACCGCGGGCTCAGGCTGGATCGCCAATAACTGGTACTTGTTTTCCAAGGCTGGTCAGTTGGCTGGAGCAAACATTAATCGTTGTAAATTTAATTTGTATTCATTTTTTATTGCAATAGAGGCCGGCAATACAATCTAAAGGCAGTCATACTAAATATAGAATGACAATACGTAATACAACTTCCACACATTGCATATTACAACCTATACTAGGAGCAATGATGGCAATTTAACAGGACTGATTATCTACGTTTCAGAAAAAGTTTCAGAAAGACTAGGTCTACATTGTGGTTAGTGGACCAATAGCCGCACTGTTACACCACTTTATCTAAACGTTGTCTTCATGATTAAGGCTCATTTACTATTAGAATAATATGTACAATAAACCCTGGACTGGTTGGCGTAACAGAGCCACATTACAATGGAAACTTTATTCGGCTACAAGCCAAATGTAACTTAGAATTCTTTTAAATATGACCTTAAGAGTTTGTGGTTCTTAAATCTGGTCATACGTTGGTGAGCACAGCATGCCTAGATTTCAAGGTTTCCTAAATGGGGATTCAACAGGAGCCTTCAGGGAGTGTTTCCATTTGCTTTTTTGTAAACCTCAACGCGAAGACAAAGCAAAACATAAGCAAAACATTCCTTTGAGAAATCGATCCTACACTGTCGAGCACATGGTGCAGGGACGGCGGAGCCGGGGGAGGGGCTGGGGGGCTTTAGCCCCCCCCCCCCCAGAATTTCCGAAAAAATAAAAATTTATTAAGAGAGGGGTCTTTTAAGCCCCCCCCACTTCAAGTCACTAGTCACCCCCCCCCCCCCACTTGGAAAATTTCTCCGCCGTCCCTGTGGTGAGAAACTAAAGGGGTGGTCTCAGCCCCTGAAACTAAGATTCAATATCAGTGCTCGCACGTCAATCTAAACAATTCAAAAATAAAAAACTTTTAGTCCAGAACAGGGAGCAACCAAACATGAGACCCAAAAGATATTAAAAAAAATACAAAGGGGAAGGTTGAAGACCCGTATGCCTTGTGGCATCAGGGAGGAGATCATTACGTATGAAATTAAACCAACACCTTTTGACAGAAAGCTAAAGTTAAAGAGATAGGAACAGTTATTATAGGGAAATCATGGATTTTACTGCACTTCTAATCTCATTCTTCCGAACTAAATAAATAACAGGATTTATAGAGGAATTTATAAAGATAACAGTAGTCGACCACACGTATAAAACTTCAAATTTGTCTCTAAAGAGAAATTTAAGGGTATTAATGGTTATCAAAGGTACCAGACAAAGAAGTAACACAGCGATCACTATGAACATGTCGATAGCCGCTTTCTTTTCCCGCCTAAATATAACGGACGCATTCTGCCCTGAAACGGCGCCAGCCACCTGGTTGTTATGACGACGAATGGCAATGAAGATGCCAACGTGGTTGACGATTGGCAGAATGACAAAAACCACACCCAAAATGTGGCTCAATACAAACTGAACAGCGTCCGGCAAAATGAACCGCAGCAAAATCGTTATTACCAGCCAGATTGTCCCAGTTATGAAAGCTGTCTGAACTGCATCTGTTTAATAGAAAAGCAGAGATGTCTTATTAGTGTGCCGGTTTCACAAATAGTACGCGGACTGTGATTGGTCAATTTTACAAGCCTTATGCTACAATATGCTTTAGGATGGCCCCATTCCCTTGCGCTTGACTTAAAAATGTTTTCTTTTTTAAAAGCAAAAGATATCATAACCGTTTCTTCGGTTTCGGTTTTTTCCTGTCAATTTATGGCCAGCCCCCTCGGTCTCTATATATCTTACGGTACAGATCTCAAACTAGATTGAAGTTTATATTATTCCAATGAAGGTAATATCCAGTATAAAAATCTCATTATACTTCTAGTTCACATTATTTCTGGCTGATTCTATTGGATAATTATTACCTTTCTTTGTCACGTTTGCGCGATATGCCAAAGGCTTTGAAAGGGCATAATGGCGATCAAAGCTAATAATAGTCATATTGGCGAACGATCATCCTACAAAAGATAGAGCTACGACATAAGCTTGAAACAGTTCAGACTGATGATCGCAGGATTCATGGATGCGGTGAATCATCAAACGCCAGGCAACAAATATCGGCTGAGCTACCAAACCAGTCAAACAATCAGTAGTGGCCAGACTGCACAGCAGAATATTGCACGGTCTTTGCAGGGAAGGTGTCTTGATAACAGCTACAATGACAGCCACGTTTCCAAGAAATACAAAGAGGCAGAAAGGTACGTTGACTGCGCACACAACGACATCGTTTATGAACGAGGTGGTGTCATTGTTTGGAATTGGTAGCCATTGAGGTAGTCCACAGATTGTACCGTTCTCGCGTTCAACCATTTTTCTATGGAGAAGCGAAATACAGAATTAACTATGTTCATTCATTTTCCCGGGGCGATCGACACCTCGGAGTAAATGGTCAATATGAAATTAAAAATCCAAAATGTCGTTAAACGAAACAACAACAACAGCAAAAAAAAAAAAACAGTTTTTCTTCACTTACCGTCACAAGGCAATTTGTTCACTCTGCTCCTCAACTCTGCCCAAATTTCATAATCAGTCAAAAGCATGGTTCGGTTATAAGCCAACACAAAGATTTGTTTTAATTCCATAAAACTTCACTTAACGCATAGAAAAAAGTATTTAAATCGCCGAACTTTCAATGAATGGGCTAAGAGGAAACACGTAAGTTAAGAAATTAATTAAAGCAAAGCAAATACGAAACGTTACGTTTTTTTAACTCAGTGTATTATTTCTTTTCAAGTTAATTTTACAAACATCATGGAAGACTTTTTAGCGTTTCAGTTATTCATTTTACTAATTATGTTTGATTTAAAAACTGTTTTATACGACTTTTAACTGTTTTGTAAACGATTGCGTATAAACAAATCATTCGAAAACATCTTTATTTTGTATTATTTTTAATATTTTATTTTATTTTGGTCGTATAGCCGCAATTTTAATGTAAGAACCTATTGTCTCCGAACCTCAGCGCTTTCTAATTGGTTCGGTAGAAATATTTCTTAAATCGCTGGCATTAAAGTTGATCTGAATTTCATTTCACCCTCCACATTTAATCACTGCTTCGCTTACTTGGTAATTTAAATAGGCCTTTTCTCGGGATAGGCCGCCATTTTGAATTGGGGTAAACATGCCGCAAAAACAGTGTATGGAAAAAGCCTCAATCCAATCTCGAATAATTTCTGTATAAATTGACTTGTGAAACTTAAACGCTGTAAGCTAAAGAAGTCTGGTAAAAGTTTATGTTGATTACATTTTAGAATTGCAGGTTAAATGGATTGCCTGCAAATTTTGTCGTAGATTTTCACAGACAAAGGTTTGCCCCAAGTTTGTGCCACAATGCAAAATAGCGGCCATCTCGTGGGAATGCAGCATATGTAAAATTTGAGAAATTAAATCGAAAAGCCCTTTGCGGAAGTAGTTCCTCTAGAGGTTTATGACTAATAAACCTGCTACTAATTATTCACAGGTTATTGGCCCAAGATTTCTGGCCATGGCATTATTTTATGGTATTCGACGAAAAATATTGCCCGTAAAATATAGACTGAACGAAAAAAAAAAAAACCTCAAGATTAAGCTTTACGAACAAACTCTCAGCAAAATAAATGGGGCACGATTTACGTTTTGAATTTTTGTGTAAGCCCTGCTGTAAGCCGGCTTACAGGCTTACACGATTAATTTTTCACCTGTGCCAAGATTACGTGATGGAAAAAAATAAATTGGTAGCTTTCTTACCTGAGGATAGGTTAGGGATTCGTCTGTTGCCATGGCAACCAATTTATCTTTTCCCAATTTCCCCCAAAAATCCTTAGTTCGAAATCTTATTCTAGCCCCACATGAAATGACAGGGTTACAGGCTTACAGGCTTACAGACTTACAGGCTTACAGGCTTACAGAGTTACAGGCTTACAGGGTTACAGGCTTACAGAGTTATAGGCTTACAGGCTTACAGGCTTACAGAGTTACAGGCTTACAGGCTTACAGGGTTACAGGCTTACAGAGTTATAGGCTTACAGAGTTACAGGCTTACAGAGTTACAGGGTTACAGGCTTACAGAGTTACAGGCTTACAGGCTTACAGAGTTACAGGCTTACAGAGTTACAGGCTTACAGAGTTACAGGCTTAAAGAGTTACAGGCTTACAGAGTTACAGGCTTACAGAGTTACAGGCTTAAAGAGTTACAGGCTTACAGAGTTACAGGCTTAAAGAGTTACAGAGTTACAAGCTTACGTACAGAGTTAAAGGCTTACAGAGTCACAGGCTTACAGGCTTACATGCTTACAGAGTTACAGGCTTTCAGGCTTACGGAGTTACAGGCTTTCAGTCTTACAGAGTTACAGGCTTTCAGGCTTACAGAGTTACAGGCTTACAGGCTTACAGGCGTACATGCTTACAGGGTTGCAGACTTACATCGGTTACAGGCTTACAGGCATACAGGGTTACAAGCTTACAGGGTTAACAAACGGGTGCTCAGTGTAGATAAAACAAATTTCTAAAACTTAACTGGACATTGTTGAATCTAACGAAAGAACTCATATGCAAGGTGACCCTACTCGGAGGAATGACAAAACGGCACGGAATATTCTAAACACGGAATAGTGAAACAGTAAAAAAAGCAAATAAACAAAACAAAGTGCTTTGTAATGTATTTACGCACTCTTTGGATGCAGCCCTGGGTGAGCTTTCTGAAATCATGATCACTTCTGAATGTAATGTTTCTGTTCCAGGAAAATGATTTAATTAACGCTAAATGGATTTCGCAGATGGAAATCAAATCACAAAATGCATTCTGCCTTTAAAAGCAAAGAAATTGCAATATTTAAAGTTCCTGCAATGACAAAACTTCCCATCGTCTTTCTTTATACTGCCGTGTCCTCTGCCGTACTTTCCTGAGTGTGGGAAAGTGAGCCTTCGACATTTTGTCTACATTTTGGCACAAAAAGGGCGCGAAAAAAGACTGGAAATAAAAACTGCTTTAGCCAATGCTCGAATTGTTCGGTTTTCTACTATTTTTGACACATGACATACATAAACAAATATGTGTATACAAATAAAAATATTTTTTCAGCTTTTAATTCTTAATTGAATGCGATTTTTTCCATTTAATTGACATACCATGTTAAAATAATCCAACAATATGCTAAGTCGATTACCCAGATTACTTGCAATATGGCGCAATGATTCTACTGCATCGTCTGCAGATTTGTTCGTAGAGGTTATTTTCTTTAACCAAACTTTGTTATTCTTCCAATTTATTTTACTTAGTTTTTCTGTTATGTCGACGCCTCTATTTAACCAAAAAGTTTTTTTTTATATCAATATATGTTTTTAGGGTATTTTGCATTTCGCGGTTTTTAATACAAGCACTAAACTCTGTAGGAGTATTTAACAATTATTTTTTGAAATCGAGGTGAATATTCTGCCGCTATTCACCGAGATTTTAAAGAATAATTGTTTTAGTATATACACACGAAGTGATCTCAACAACAAGCGATCTCAAAGTTTTCAGAAGGAAACCATTTAAAGTCGATTTAATTGACCTCTCAATTCATGCGTGGAAAACGTATAACTAACCGACATGCGCGAAACAGTTTACAGAATCCGTTCAAACATGGCAAATCTGGTTAATCTTCAATAAAATCCTCGTCACAATCTAGCAAAATGGTCCTTTAACACCACTCAGACCTGCAATCTGAATCAAAAACCTACTTGCAAAACATTTTGACCGTTGAATCAAAGCTTTTGAAGTTCACTCGAATTGAAAATTGAAAGAGCAGTTAGCGAAGGATCCACCTGAAACTTTGGATTATAAGTTACTAAATGTGTGCAGAACTGTGGTGAAAACTGGATGTTTTCTTGCACAAAGACGTTTTCCTGAATATTTGTGGAGGATCTTGGTTGAATAACACTTGATGTTGCTGCCGATAAATCTGCGGTATTCATTTCTGCCGATGCCGGGCGAAGAGCGCGACTTGACGGTAAGCAATTGTTTATCGTTTTAGTACTCGAGTTGTGTGGACATTGTGCTGCAAATTGCGAAATATGTAGCCATCTTTTACTTTGAAAACCATCAGGCCAAATTTCTTAGCCTTTTTTTGTCTTTTCTGGTTCAGCATCTTCTTGTACTCTTAGTATTTGCGATTCAGAAACGCCGGCGAAACGCAGGTTTACGCCGGCCATTTTGTTTCAGTTTGGATCAAGCATTATTCACTCCCTACGGAGTGAATAATGCTCATTAGCCCGAGATAGCGAACTAATCAGATTGCTTGAAACACCAAGATCACTGAGTGTGTATATACTAAAAACAATTACATAGTGGCCAGTTCCTGATATGGTGCCAAGTTCCATTTTCATATTTCAGCTAGTTAGCAGAAAATGAAATTTTCAGACAAGTGACTCCCGCGAAGTACGTTTTCTCGCTATTTTCGAAAAGCAATGCACGTTTATTACATTTACAAATAAAATATGTTTAAATAAGGACTGAAGTTGTTTTTTACTCCCTTTTTACAGAGCCTTAGTATATGAATGTCGGCCCTAATTTGCAAATAGTCTGCTCATGCTGTTTCTAGACTTTTTCGTAGTTCGCGGTAGGTACAAGTTTACGGCGTAAGTGTTGTTCTTAATTTTGTGCAGACGACTCGGCGCAGCCACTGAAAAAACTATTATAATATAGAACGGTCAATTTGCACAGAGAAGTGAGGAAATGGATTCATTTGCAGATACGAGACGAACATGTCGATCCCTCAAACTATTGACTGGTTAAAATGTGTTCTTTGCCAGGAGGAGCCGAAAACTTTAGAGTCCTACTAATTCGAAACGACACAACTCTTGTGCTGGATAAACAAGTTGGTACCACATAAAATCATGGTATCTGCTGATAAAACATGGCAAACAGACCAAAAAAAAAAAAAAATCCTCATGAATTTTAATAAATTGAAGTTTCTATGGTAACTGACGTAGGAGGGAGATCAGTGATTTGTTTGAGTTTGTTAAGAAGATGTGTAGTATTTTTGATATACGATGGTAGTGTCTGCACCAGAGGATTGAGATGATAACTGACGTATTCAGAGATTTTTTCAGTAGGATGTCCGTTTGCTGAAACGATAGGTCTTTCAGGATGCCCTTGTTTATGTAGTTTAGGTAATAATTATATAGAAGCGGCCAGGTCTGGGATTGATGGGAGAAAGATATTTATAAGTGTTCTTATCTATAGCTTTATCTTTGAGTAGTCCGTCAAGAAATTTTTGGACTCTCTTATATTTATTTATGGACTCCCTAGCTCCGAACGCTATCCTTTTTACCTTAGTTATCTCCTCGCTTTACACAAACATCCCTACTAATGAAAAATATGAATGCCTATAGAAAAGCCTTAGAAGCAAGATCTCAAAAAGATATACGCACTGAAGCTATCTGTGACCTGATACGCATTATTCGATACAGCGATGAGAACAAGAATGGCCCCAGCATTTGCCAACTTATTCATGGGCGATTTTGAAACAAAGGCACTTGATTCGTACCCGGACAAACCTTTTATTTGGTGGAGGTATATTGACGATATTTTTATGATCTGGACATTGGGAGAAGACAAGCTTGATGATTCATAAAACATCTTAACAATATCCACCGCACTATAAAATTCACCAGTGAACGATCGACCAACTCCATTCCGTTTCTCGACGTCAACATTCACCTCAGCAATGGAAAAATAGAAACCGACCTATACTCTAAACCTACAGATAAGCATTAGTAGTTATTGAACATGCACCTCAAGTCATCCATATCATACAAAACGATCAATCCTTTACAGTCTTGCTCTACGTCTACGCCGAATCTTATCCACTGAAAACTTTTTTGAACATCGCGTTAAAGAACTTCAGCAATATATAGTTAAAAGAGACTACAAACAACGCTTTATTTCAGAGCAAATCGACAGAGCACGCCTGGTATCACGGGAAGAGTCTTTGCAGGAACACACTCGCGAAACAAGATCTGATAGTGTTCCTTTAGTAATCCAGCACTTCGTAACATTCAGAAAATACTTCACAACAAACAACCTCTTCTTAACTCCTCTTCCAACTGTAGAGAAATCTTCAAAGAAACACTCGTGGTATCTTACCGGCGCTCTCCCAACCTTCGAGATTTACTCGTCCGAGCGAAAATAAAAGCCCTCACCAATGCAGTCAGCTGCCACCCGGCACCTTCCGCTGTAACTCAAATCATGGATGCCTCACTTGCCCCACATCGAAGATAGCAAAACTACATATACCTTCAGCAGTACTAACGAAGTCAGACAGATTAAACATCACATAACATGCAACTCAACTAACCTTGTATATATGATAGAATGTAAAAGATGTAATAAACAATATGTAGGAGAAACAAAACGTACTCTTCGGGAACGTTTCACTGAGCACAGGCAGGCCAGCAATAATCCAAGGCACAAGAAAGCAGCCACTGCAGTCCCTACTCATTTCAACATGCCAGGTCACTGCACATCAGACATGTCTATAGTTCCTCTTGAATTGCTACCCACTAAAAGTACTTCTCGTCGTAAAGCAAGAGAAGCATATCTTATAGACCGAGGCAAAACTCTTGAAACTAATGGCCTTAATAGACGCTCTGAACAGTGATCTGTTATATCTTTTAATCGTTATATGAAAGTTAGCTTAAGTTTATTATAATTACTACTTTTATTTCATTTTTATTTTATATTATTATTATTATTATTATTATTATTATTATTACTTTTTTCCTCATCTTTTATATATTATTAGTGCGTGTATTTTCTTTATATACGTATATATTCTGTAACTCTGTAAGCCTGTAAGCCTGTAAGCCTGTAACTCTGTAAGCCTGAAAGCCTGTAACTCTGTAACTCTGTAAGCCTGTAACTCTGTAAGCCTGTGAGCCTGTAAGCCTGTAAGCCTGTAACTCTGTAAGCCTGTAACTCTGTAAGCCTGTGAGCCTGTAAGCCTGTAAGCCTGTAAGCCTGTAAGCCTGTAAGCCTGTAAGCCTGTAAGCCTGTAACTCTGTAAGCCTGTAAGCCTGTAAGCCTGTAAGCCTGTAAGCCTGTAAGCCTGTAAGCCTGTAAGCCTGTAACTCTGTAAGCCTGAAAGCCTGTAACTCTGTAACTCTGTAAGCCTGTAACTCTGTAAGCCTGTGAGCCTGTAAGCCTGTAAGCCTGTAACTCTGTAAGCCTGTAACTCTGTAAGCCTGTGAGCCTGTAAGCCTGTAAGCCTGTAAGCCTGTAAGCCTGTAAGCCTGTAAGCCTGTAAGCCTGTAAGCCTGTAAGCCTGTAACTCTGTAAGCCTGTAAGCCTGTAAGCCTGTAAGCCTGTAAGCCTGTAAGCCTGTAAGCCTGTAACTCTGTAAGCCTGTAAGCCTGTTAGCCTGTAAGCCTGTAAGCCTGTAAGCCTGTAAGCCTGTAAGCCTGTAAGCCTGTAAGCCTGTAAGCCTGTAAGCCTGTAAGCCTGTAAGCCTGTAAGCCTGTAAGCCTGTAAGCCTGTAAGCCTGTAGGCCTGTAAGCCTGTAAGCCTGTAAGCCTGTAAGCCTGTAAGCCTGTAAGCCTGTAACTCTGTAAGCCTGTAAGCCTGTAAGCCTGTAACTCTGTAAGCCTGTAAGCCTGTAACTCTGTAAGCCTGTAAGCCTGTAAGCCTGTAACTCTGTAAGCCTGTAAGCCTGTAAGCCTGTAAGCCTGTAAGCCTGTAAGCCTGTAAGCCTGTAAGCCTGTAAGCCTGTAAGCCTGTAAGCCTGTAACTCTGTAAGCCTGTAAGCCTGTAAGCCTGTAAGCCTGTAAGCCTGTAAGCCTGTAAGCATGTAAGCCTGTAACTCTGTAAGCCTGTAAGCCTGTAAGCCTGTAGGCCTGTAAGCCTGTAAGCCTGTAAGCCTGTAAGCCTGTAAGCCTGTAACTCTGTACGCCTGTAAGCCTGTAACTCTGTAAGCCTGTAAGCCTGTCACTCTGTAAGCCTGTAAGCCTGTAACTCTGTAAGCCTGTAAGCCTGTAAGCCTGTAACTCTGCAAGCTTGTAAGCTTGTAAGCCTGTAACTCTGTAAGCATGTAACTCTGTAAGCATGTAAGCCTGTAAGCCTGTAACTCTGTAAGCCTGTAACTCTGTAAGCCTGTAAGCCTGTAAGCCTGTAACTCTGCAAGCCTGTAACTCTGCAAGCTTGTAAGCCTGTAAGCCTGTAACTCTGTAAGCCTGTAGACCTGTAAGCCTGTAAGCCTGTAAGCCTGTAAGCCTGTAAGCCTGTAAGCCTGTAAGCCTGTAAGCTTGTAAGCCTGTAAGCCTGTAACTCTGTAAGCCTGTAAGCCTGTAACTCTGTAAGCATGTAAGCCTGTAACTCTGTAAGCCTGTAAGCCTGTAAGCCAGTACCTCTGCAAGCTTGTAAGCCTGTAAGCCTGTAACTCTGTAAGCCTGTAAGCCTGTAACTCTGTAAGCCTGTAAGCCTGTAACTCTGTAAGCCTGTAAGCCTGTAACTCTGTAAGCCTGTAACTCTGTAAGCCTGTAAGCCTGTAAGCCTGTAAGCCTGTAAGCCTGTAAGCCTGTAAGCCTGTAAGCCTGTAACTCTGTAAGCCTGTAAGCCTGTAACTCTGTAACTCTGTAAGCCTGTAAGCCTGTAACTCTGTAAGCCTGTAAGCCTGTAACTCTGTAAGCCTGTAAGCCTGTAAGCCTGTAAGCCTGTAAGCCTGTAAGCCTGTAAGCTTGTAAGCCTGTAAGCCTGTAACTCTGTAAGCCTGTAAGCCTGTAACTCTGTAAGCCTGTAAGCCTGTAACTCTGTAAGCCTGTAAGCCTGTAAGCCTGTAAGCCAGTACCTCTGCAAGCTTGTACGCCTGTAAGCCTGTAACTCTGTAAGCCTGTAAGCCTGTAACTCTGTAAGCCTGTAAGCCTGTAACTTTGTAAGCCTGTAAGCCTGTAACTCTGTAAGCCTGTAAGCCTGTAACTCTGTAAGCCTGTAAGCCTGTAAGCCTGTAAGCCAGTACCTCTGCAAGCTTGTAAGCCTGTAAGCCTGTAACTCTGTAAGCCTGTAAGCCTGTAACTCTGTAAGCCTGTAAGCCTGTAACTCTGTAAGCCTGTAAGCCTGTAACTCTGTAAGCCTGAAAGCCTGTAACTCTGTAAGCCTGTAACTCTGTAAGCCTGTAAGCCTGTAAGCCTGTAAGCCTGAAAGCCTGTAAGCCTGTAAGCCTGTAAGCCTGTAAGCCTGTAAGCCTGTAATTCCATGTGGGCTAGAATAAGATTTCGAACTAAGGATTTTTGGGGGAAATTGGGAAAAGATAAATTGGTTGCCATGGCAACAGACGAATCCCTAACCTAACCTCAGACAAGAAAGCTACCAATTTACTTTTTTCCATCTTGTAATCTTGGCACAGGTGACAATTAATCGTGTAAGCCTGTAAGGCGGCTTACAGCAGGGCTTACATAAAAATTCAAAACGTAAATCGTGCCTGGTATACAGCAAAAGTCCCGGAAGTAAAAACATAGACAACAAAAACAGTCGTATTTTTAATTTATTTTTGCGAACGCGCAGTATGAGCAATATACTTCGTTCTCATCAACTGTTGAAAAGCCTTATTTCAGTTCCAAAAGGAATCCTCTCTCTTGGCGAAAGGGACAGTCTAGTAATAAATTGCCATAGTTTGGTAAGTCGGAAAAGAAAAAAAAAAACAGTTCAGTATAATAAAACTCAACTACAGTAAAACAAACGAATTTATGTTCATGAAGGCAAATTTATGTCAATTAACCAAGTAAGAATTTAATATTAAAGATCGAAAGGAAAAAAAGGCGAAAATCATTGATTTATTTTGACGGATGTTGACTGAAATCTTTTCTTAGCAATGTACAATTAACACCATTTTTAATTAGTTTTATTCGATGGCGTTAATGTTTATAATTTATAATTTAGCTTGGCTTATTTTGTATTTACACTCTGTTCCATGCGAGGTTTGTAATAATTCCGGCGGAAAAATCACGACCAAAAAAATAAATATGAAAACAGCTGGTCTCCTGAGCATGCTCCGCGATCTTTTTACAAGGTTCTTGATCGATATGATTCGTTTAATTCTAAACTTTTTTTATAACAAAATACTGGCAACTGAAATGCAATCCAAGCATAGACAAAACAGATTTTTAAAATTGTTATTAAACTTTTCAAAATAGCAGTTAAAATGCACAGAAAGGAAAAATATACATCGGAAACAAGTTCTTTGATTAATCAAGTATATAACAACATACAATGTTAACTATAATTGTATAACATCATATGCATGTAACCGTGTAGTTCTACACTCTGCACGTATTACGTGCCTATAATTCAACATCCGAAATTTGTATTTCACCATAGGCCTGTAATGCATCCAAAGGGCTACGAAGCTTTTCCCTTTAAGTTAATTCCACTGAAATAGAATTGAACATAGATTTTCATTCCAACTTTTCCTATTGGTTGTTTACCTTAAGGGAACTTAAATTTTGAAATAAAATAGGGGGCGTCACCATATTCGTTTAGGAGCAGGAAGACCTTGTATATGTACCGCACAATTCCTTAAATAATAATTCCTTTGCGAGTACTGGCAAAGTACACGTCGCCGGTGATAATCAATTCTTTAAACATAGAAAATGATCTGTATTCATTTTATAGATAGAAATTTTTTCACTATGCTCATAAGAGAGAAAAAAACTGATAGGTCACCGTACTCGGTTACGAGAAAACGACTATTTTTCTCTCTCTCGACCAAAACCGCATAGAAAAAAGCCGCCGGTTTGTTTATGTGCGCGCGCTACTCACGTGTAAAATTCTGTGCAGTAAGGATGCACAATGCAATACTGGGGAATGATCTTAACACCGTTATTTGCCTATGATGCTATTTAATAAGTTGCAATAACCATTGTTGATTCACACGACGTCATTCTAATTAAAAAGGCCAGGCTAAATGGAGGAAGCGTGGCTTAGTGGCTAGGGATTGGACTTGTAATTCAGAGGTCCGCTGGTTCAAATCCTCATCCCTGAGCCACAAGATGGATTTGTGTTCGGTTGTCCTGAATACAACTCTTCTTTCGCGCTTTGTATATAACCAACTGCTTAGCCTCCCATCAGAGATTTTTAACAAGTTTATCTTATTTACAATATTTTTTGTTTCATTTTCAAGGACCACAATGTAAACTACTGGAACACCAGTAATCGTGTTTACCCTTTTAAGTTATTTGTTCTTAATACCGATTTAAGATAGATTTAAATGTCTTCATTTCTTGATTACTTCATTTGCATTGATGTACATTACATGCAGTTCTGATTTCAAGATTAAAAAAATAGCAAGGAAATTGCCTCCCAAATACACTCGGCGTATTGCCATAAAATACATAATATCTTCAATATAGTAATAACAATCATAATAATAAAAATAATGATGATGATGATGATCATAAAAATTAGTGTAGCGACAAGTTGACGGCGGTTAAACAGCAGAAATTTTCGGAGTCAGCTGGGGAGAGCTGAGGAGGAACGCGAAGGACAGGCTGCAGTGGTGGTCTCTGGTCATGGCCGTTTGTGCCCAAGGCACGAAGAGGGTTGAGTGAGCGAGTGCATGCTTACATTGACGCCGGGAGCTAACGCGGACCTTACAGTGATTATAATAAAATAAATTATATAACAAAATTTTAAAGCAAATAAAACAGCACTACAGATCGGTCGGTGATCGGTACTCAAAAGCACATCATTGATTTAACCGCGTTTCTGATCTCTCTGTTTCGAAACAAATAAATAACAGGATTTATGGAAGAGTTAAGAAAAACGGCAGCTGATGACCAGGCGTACAAGACTTCAAATTTATCGAGTAATAACCACCCAAACATATTGATAAATACTGAAGGAGCCAGGCAAAGCATTAGCACAGCAATCACTATAAGCATGTCAATGGTCGCCTTCTTCTCCCGCTTAAATAGAACGGATAAGTTCTGTCCTGAAACAGCGTCCGCCACTTGGTTGTTATGACGACGAATGGCAATGAAGATTCCAATGTGATTCACGATTGGCAAAATGACAAAGCTCAAACCCAAAACTTGGCTCAGGTAAAAGGAAGGGTTTGGGGGCAGAATAAAACGTATCAAAAGCATCAGCAAGAGCCAGATAAATCCAGCTATGACAGCTGCCTGCACTGCTTCTGTTGATAAAAAATATCGCATTTTCAATTAAAGATCGCTCGTAAAGATAAAGATGAAACCATATGACAGACTAGCACGTAGGCAAAGTGAGGTCCGAATAAGGAGCTTCGTTCTTTTAAAGCACAGCAAAATTATTTTGCACTGAGTAGAAAGTCGTTAGCTTTCTCTACAAGATGACATAATCTTTATTGGCTGTGACGTCACACAACGTCATTGAGCCGCCATCTTGAATTGTACCATCTTGGATTTTACCATTTTTCTTAAAAAGTCAGAAAATAATGGAAATTGATGCAAAATCAAGCCAGAATGCTTATGGAATGTAAAAATAAACAAATCCTACGAAAAAATGGAAAAATAAAGAAAAATGTTAAGAATGACCATTTTTTACCCGCCCTGCTTGTAAATATGACGCCATGGCAAAGTCAATTCTGAAAGGTTCAGCACTATGGAGTAAATCCTCTTTTCAAAAGTTCGAAAAAACCTCAAAGGGGGGGGGGGGGGGGGATTGGCTTCCCCCCTTGTACGTCCGAGGGTTAACAAATCTTGAGGAATAAACTCAACTGGAAATGAAAATGCCATGAACTCCTAACTTTGCGAGTAACAACTTTTGGCTAGAAGGGGAAATGGTTGGCTCGGGGTGTACCCCATAAACGAGAGCAAAATATTTTCCTTCCCGCCTGAAAAATTCAGTCGACAACTATTTTATCACAGCACCGGTACCGTTTTTTAAAAAGCTGTGAAAATCTCTCGATCAACCTGCGAGCAAGCTCCCTTTAGCATAACTTGATCGCGCGGGCCATTTTCTAGGTGCATTTCGAATTGTATGCTCACTTTGATTGGAATGGCTTTTTCTTGACGTCAACTTGCGTAACTTACCTGTACTTTCACTGGTATTGGAGGTGCAATAATTCACTTATTGGCTTGTTTAAACCTGCTTAAACCGTGTAAATCTCGTTTCTAATGCAACTTTCCATGCCTCATAATTAGGTCGAGGTTGCAATGAACAACACGGTTATAATTGTAATATATATATGTTATTTGCCGGCCGGGAGGTCCGTATTGGGAAAAACTGTACCCAATGTCTTGAGTACGGCCCGAGGGCGTAGGCCGAGGGTCGTGCTCAAGACCAAGGGTACAGTTTTTTCCAATACGGACCGACCTGGGCTGGCAAATAACGTTTTTATTTTTTCCTACTTTAATTTGTTTGGAAAAGAAACTGAGAAAAATCGTGTCGCAAAATCTTTGTTTCTATACGCGCAGATTTGATTTCAATGTTGAGTCCGACTTGATCAATGGGTTAGCAAGAGTGAAAAATGCTGTTTGCTATTTTATTTCGAATAAAATAGCTCCGTTAAAAATGAACGGCACTGAAGAAAGGTTCAGCATATTTAATTACACTCCAGAGAATCAAGAAAAAATTTTTAAGCCAATGAAGTCATATAAAATAGAGCACAAATATGTCACACAACTTAACACATTTAAATCGATTTCGGCTTCCCGAACAAATTATTCCCGATAGTTTTGAAAAGTCTCGAAAGCCTATTTCTCTGACTCAAAAATACTCTTTAACTGAAAAGCAGTTTTACAAGCTATTCACACTTGTTTTTAACAAATAAATAATCTCTCCATTGATCGCCAGCAGAATTTTATTCTGATAAACAGTGCCAAACTGAATGAAATGCGTAGTGTCTACGTACCGCACAATATTGTGATAATTAATTTGTCCGTTTTTAATCAAAGAATCTCATTTCCTTGAAAGATATCGATGGAAAAAAGTGTTTTGTTTTATCAAAAAGTGACGGATAACCAAGGCAGTTAAACTCATAGATGGAGTCTAAAAACCGCGGTGAAGTTTACCGCAATGGCGTGAAAATCATTACGAAAATGCACAAACAACGGCAAACTACGAACGGTAAACTACAACTCGATTTTGTTGAGAAAGAAATGAATACTCGCCTTTTGAAGAACTTCAAGGCCTTTAATTCCACTGCTTTTTTGTCCTTTAAAATTTAAATCGGTTGGTAAACAGCTATTTTGATTTTGGAGAGCAAAACTTTCATGTGTTCGTTAGTCCGACGCTACAAAATGATTTCGCGCCGTGAGCGGTCCGTACACGGGGTCCGGATGGGAAAATCCGGACCGCTGGAGCGCGTGCAATTAGCCAATCAGATTCAAGGATTGAGGATTCCGGACCGCTGAGATGCTGGAGAAAAAAAATAAAGTCTCTTATGTATTAGGCTTTGCGAGGCTTTGCGAGTGCGTAATGGCGATCAAAGCTAATCAGGGTGATATTGGCGAACGACCATCCTGCAAAGGCTGCTTGACTCACATTATACGCATTAAACAGTTCAAACTGATGATCACAGGATTCATGGATGCGGTGAATCACTAAACGCCAGGCAACAAATATTGGCTGAGCTACCAAACCAGTCAAACAATCAGTAGTGGCCAGACTGCACAGCAAAATATTGCAAGGGCTTTGTAGGGAAGGTGTCTTGATAACAGCTACAATGACAGCCAGGTTTTCAATGAACGCAAAGGCACAGAAAGGAACGTTGACCGCTGACAGAACGACATCATTTATGAAGGAGGCAGTGTCATTGCTTGGGATTTGTAACCACCAAGGTAGACCGCAGACTGTACCATTCTCATTTTGAGTCATAACTAAAAGGGAAAGAAGAAACAGAAGTACATTTTAATCGGCTAAAATACTTTACTTATATAATTACCTTTTGCCTAATGTCATTCATTCAAGTTTCGTTTTTGCCTGTTTGATCAAGTTTTTTTAGCTTGATTCACCTAAATAAACACCCACTAAATTCAAACATCTTACCTTGAAGTATACTGTCTTGCCTAAAGATCCAGTTAACAAAATTTGATCAACAACTTATGTTTCATTTCTGTAAATGGTTATGAATTTGCAAATTTATAGGTGTTGTCTACAAAGAAAACACTCATGAATGATGAATTGAAGAGGCCAATGGGAGAGCACTTGAAGTAATGACTTCAATCCATTTTCGAATTGAATATGTTATTCATTTATCGGCTAATGAAACAAACTTTTGAAAACAGCGCTAGCGACAAGAAATATCATGTCCCAAAAAATTAAATCAGTGTAATTCAAAATTCTACTACATGTTCTAATGAATACCAACATGAACCAAGAGGTTTTTTCATGACAGTCATAAACTTTGGCTTAATTACTCCTTTAAGAAAAGAAAATACAAATCCTAATCAAAACCTTTCGTCCAAGCTGTTAATATTGTTTATATAACACACGTTGTCATGGAAGGGATTTTGGAGAACTCAAGCGCACGTTTCATTTTTATTATTGGCTAGAGAAGGAGAAAACGTTGAAAATATTAATACTCATATATGAAAAAGTGTTGGTTTTAGACATAATATTTAGTGTCTGTTATGGTAGGTTATATTGTTGTGTATAGTCAATATTTTAATGAAATATTAGCAATTACATTAATCTTGTTTTGAAAGCAATTTTAAGTTAATGTTTATTTTACCCACGAACCTTGTCGTAGTGATAAAGAAACGTAGCCTTTGGTTTAGCCAGGGAATTAAACTGTAAAAAAGAACACTAAGTTAAAAAATACATATTTTAATCGTGGACATGTGATGCGGTGACTTATAAATCGTCAATTCCATATTTACCCTTTTCCTGACATTCCTGAAAGAAAATACAAACACCCCATGAAAGCGCGCCTTTCAAGAGGGTCTATTATAGGGGGTCATTCAGTCCGCAGACCACCATTTTTTTTTCTCCCTAGACCGCCAATTTCTTTTATTTTCTCCTTAAAACCGAGACCGCCATTAATTTCTTGACCGTAAACCGCCAGATGATAAAGAATGTGCCTGCAGACCGACGCTCAAAATCGGCTTGATCAGCCAGACCGCCAGAGTATAATGGAACCTCTTTCAAATCCTGATAATTAAATATTGTTATTAACGTAATTAAATGCTATTTTTGTTGTCACATAGCAAGCAGGAGTAAAATATAAAATTAAGTGTCAAGGGTAATTTTTTTTAAAGCTATACTTCAATCATAAAAAAATGTCATGGAAGGAAAAAACTGCTTACGACTCCTCTGCAAAGAAATGAAAATATGATATATGAGTAAAAAGGTATTGCTTTTGTAGTTTGCACAGTTTTGACGGAAATAGTAACATCGACTACAAAGCTTTCACCCACTCACTGGTTAAATATTGTAATTAAGTTATTAAACTATTACAATATTTCATGAAACAAAACTCAGGGTACTGACAATGTCATGTTTTTCTTTATGTTACAAGAGGGATGACGAGACATTTATCGGGAAAAAGAAGCAAAACTCAGAAATGATGCAAAAAACTGAGTCTAAAATATATAGCTTGTGATGCAGCGTTTAATCTGAAGAGAAGAAACATGTTTTTTTTTTTCATATTTACTCATCCCACGATCATGATTGGTCGGAAACATCATTAACTAAGCTGTAATTACACAGCAATTCAAGCTTTTTTTTCGATCATCCGACAGAGCACAAAAGGCTTGGAAAGGTCCACCATTAAAGGCGGCCGAATGCGTTTGCCGCGCGCAAATTTTGCAAACTTTTAATGTGGAAAATGAACCAGCTGTAACAGCCTATTGAAATAAGACCAAATAATGAGGATAAGAGCAAATCCATTAGTACACATAACATAATTATCCTTAAAGGGTTCTGATGTTAATATTGCGCCAATGCCCACAAAATTTTTTTATGTTAACTCACTTAAAATCAGGGATTCAAAATACGCGCTCGATTTTGTCGCCGCCGAAGCCTGATTAATCGATGAAAATAAGAAAATGTATTTCATCTCATTCTTGCTATAACTACGAACTTCACTATTAATTAGTTGCAAATTCTATCTTATTTAACAATTACATGTATTACCTTTGTCTTAAGTTTATTTACTTAGTCAGTTATAAATATTTTTTTTCTGAGACTAACCGTTCGAAATCACTATATTAGAAGTTGTATAGAGGGTTTTTCATGTGACATTGAAAACAGTTTTCTGAGTTTTAAGGAATTGGTTTACGCTTAGCGTTCGTATATCGAGCTATGCCGGGATGCACGCGGGATGTTTGGAGCGCACGAGAGATGCGTAAGAGTTGCTCTAGCTACTTGAGCGGTCTCCAAACTTCCCAAGTACATCCATAATTCGATATACGCACAGCTAAAAGCACGAACCAATTCTTTAATAACATAGCGACTACAACGTTGTGCGCGAAAACAGTTTTCGCGTCTCGGATTGTTTGCTATTGTGTGCTAACGACTATGTAATTAACTTGTTTTCGGCAGGTTGAATAAACGGAAAAAGAAAAAGAAAACAGATAAATGGTTTCCGACGTTTCCATTAAATATTGCCGCAGAAAACTGTTGGCCTTTATTGGTTGCTGTTGAATCGGCCTTTCCACTGGAATTTGCTGCAGCTCATGTTCGGCTAAATTTGGGAAGCGCGACTGTGCTGGTTTGTTTTCGTTGCTTTTACTTGCTGTCTAAAAGGTTAACGCCAGTAGGGAAATTTGAAAGTTCTTTACTAGCTTCTTCCATTTAGTTGCTGTGAAGACCATCGGAAAGTAAGCAACGGGAAATCGAAGCTATAAACTCGACAGAGCTAAATTGCAACTGCACACGTCATGATATATACGCACGGCCGTGCGTAAATATAACAATTACCTCCATTTGGCGCGAAAATATGCACTGATATTTGCCCGCGAAAATTATCTGTTCCGTAAAGCGAACAGTTTTCCGAGAGCGAATCTCTCCTTGAACTGTGATCCTCGAGGAACAGATAATGTCCAACCATTAGTATCCAACAAGGGTAAATGGATTAACTGTTTTATTAAATTCTTCTTTAAGTATAACTCGACTGGACATTTCATTTTGATGTAAGCGAAGTGACTTTTATGAGGAGGCGGGAAAATTTGTGGCGCGCTGTTTACTTCTTGAGTTGAATGAAAGGAGAGTAAAGTTTTTTTGAGTCAAATGAGACAATGAGTCATAAGTCAATGAGTCAATAGGGACCTCCTTGTATAAAAGGAAACCGTGGTTTAATACTACTACTTTGGGTAACCTTGACTCATTGACTCATAGACTCATTTGAAAGGGGTGACAAAAAAAGACCAAAAATTGCATATTGAATAGCATATTGAATATCAAGTTTCATCTCGTCTATTTATGCCAGGGGGTTTTTTTGGGGGGGGGGGTTTTTTTTTTTATTCCAAAAAATCCCCCCCCTAAGGTTCAAGTGTTGTTCCTTTGGAGATAAAGTACGCTTATCTAGCTTTGCGGATGCTGTCTTTATGCGAGTTTATGAGTTCTAAGGGGATGAATTCAAGGTTGTCCATTGAGATTCCGGCGAGAGCAAAGTGGTCTGAAACGGCGGTGGGTTGATCGAGTGACTGTTTACGAGGATTTTTTAACTCCGCATTTCGGAGTGGAATGTTTTTAACTAAAGTGGAATTTTTTAACTAAAAAATATCTATTTTTAATATAAAATAATCATTATTTTTTAATATAAAATAACAATTAAATAAATAAATAAAACCTTTATTTGAGTGTCAAAACTAAAATAGCAGTAATAAAACCACTAAATGGGGACACTTTAAAGTAAAAGAAAAATAACAAAATCTAAATATCCTAATAAACGCTAAAATCAGTTAAAATTGGTTAAAATATTTACAATATATACAAGATAAAATACAAGATAAAATATTTTCAATATATACAGATAAAATACAAGCTAAGAACTTACATTAAGAACTACATAGAATACAATTAGTGCAATATACTAAAACAACGTTTGAATAGTTATAATAAATTAAAGTTTATAAAAATTTTTTAGAACAAATAAGGCAGCGGTACAGATCGGTCGGTGAGCATTACTCAAAAGCACATCATTGATCTCACCGCACTTCTAATTTCTCTTTTTCGAACAAGATAAATAACAGGATTTATGGAGGAGTTAAGAAAAACGGAAGCTACTGACCAGGCGTACAAGACTTCGAATTTATCGAGAAATAACCTTTTAAACACATTGATAAATAGTGCAGGAGCCAAGAAAAGCATTAGCACAACAATCACTATGACCATGTCAATAGCTGCTTTCTTTTCCGCCTAAATATAACGGATAAATTCTGTCCTGAAATGGCGTCCGCCACTTGGTTGTTATGACGACGAATTGCAGTGAAGATTCCAACGTGGTTGACGATTGGCAGAATGACAAAAATCACACCCAAAATGTGACTCAAAACAAATTGAACAGCGTCAGGCAAAATGAACCGCAGCAAAATCGTTATGACTAGCCAGATATTGTTCCAGTTATGAAAGCTGCCTGAACTGTCTCTGTTTAATAGAAAAGTAGAAATGTCTTATTAGTGTTATTTCAACGTAAAGGAAGGGTTTGAGGCGCAAAATAAAATGAATCAAAATTGTCAGCAAGAGCCAGATAATTCCAGTTGTCACAGCTGCCAGCACTGATTCTGTTGATAGAAAAAAACACATCGTATTTGCTAATAGCTCACTTCGAGAGGTGACTCAGGAGATGGCTCGGGACTTACCCCACAAACGCTCTTACAGATTTTTCTTAAATAAAGGTTACAGGTAGTCAATATTCTATACTTTAACATACCAAAAACTGATTAACTGAATAGTCGGGGAGCGGGGGCAGGGGGACTTAAGCCCTCCCAAACAAAAATTTGGGGGCTCAGCCCCCCCCCCCACATTTTAGTGCCAAAAATAACGCGAGCGCAGCGCAAAATGATAAAATGGTTTGCCAAGATATTGCGTCTCGTAAGTGATTTCAAACATTTTCGAAACTTTCTTGGACGTCTTCGGGAGACTTCGTTTATCTTCGAAAAAGTTCGACAAAGATCGGAAACGTTCGTATGGCCTTAGAACAACAATCGGACAATCTTCGGAAATCTTTCGTCTAGAAACTGTTCAAAAAACAATGAACGAAAAAAAAGTTACATCAAATGTGAAAACCTACCGAGTATTTTAACGACAGTCTTAGCTCCCCACTTTCCAAGAATCAAACTTTGGTCATACTCATACTTGATAATGGGGGAATGGTGTAGTTTGGCAAAAATAGTAGATTGACTTCCTAGATAATTTACATTTCCAAAACGAACACCCTGGGGCTAAAAAACTACAGCAAATTTTTTGAGGGATCGAGCCACCTTAAATAATTGTGCGCGCGCCGTGATTGGAATGGCTCTTCCCGGAGGGCAACTCGCGGTACTTTTTACTGGTGTCGGAGGTGCAATAATTCACTGGTAGGCTTTTAAACTGTTTAAGCCGTGTAACAAGTCGTGCTCTGATCAGCGCCTACCATAATTATAGCAACTTTTCACGCATCTTGTTAATTCAGCTTTGGTAGGCCCGGGTAGCAATGATCCAAATGGTTGTATAATTGTAATATTGACTGTATTTATTAAAATTTAAATATTACCTTTCTTAGTTACGAATGTACGATAAACCAAAGGCTTTGCGAGTGCGAAATGGCGATCAAAGCTAATCAGGGTGATATTGACGAACGACCATCCTGAAAAGGCTACCAGACATACGTGACTTGCCGAAAACAGTTCATACTGATAATCGCAGGATTCATGGATGCGGTGAATCATCAAACGCCAGGCAACAAATATCGGCTGAGCTATCAAACCGGTCAAACAATCAGTAGTGGCCAGACTGCACAGCAGAATATTGCAGGGGCTTTGTAGGGAAGGTGTCTTGATAACAGCTACAATGACAGCCAGGTTTCCAATGAACGCAAAGGCGCAGAAAGGTACGCTAACGGCGGACAGAACGACATTATTTATGAAGGAGGCAGTGTCATTTCTTGGGATTTGTAGCCACTCAGGTAGACCGCAGAATGTACCATTCTCATGTTGAGTCATAACTACGAGGGAAAGAAGAAATAGAAGTACATTTTAATCGGCTAAAATACTTTACTTACCTTTTGCCTAATTCAATGTCACGGATTAAAGTTTCGTTAAACTTCTTACCTTGAAGTATACTGTTTCGCCTAAAGATCAAGCCGGTTAACAAAATTTGATCAACAACTTATGATTCATTTCTGTAACATGGTTATGAAGTTTGTAAATTTATAGAAGCTGTCTACAAAGGAAACACTCATGAATGATGAATTCAAGAGGCCAGTGGGAGAGCACTTGAAGTAATGACTTAAAATATTATTTATCTTTTAACTAATGAAACAAATGTATCTTTTGAAAACAGCGTTAGCGTCGAGAAATATCAGGTCCCAAAAAATTAAATCATCGTGTAACACACAAATTCTACTACATGTTCTACTGAGTACCAATATTAGTCAACCAAGGAGGAAAGAATAAGTCAGCTTGCAGCATTCATTTCATAGCAGTCATAATCTTTGGCTTAATTACTCCTTTAAGAAAAGAACATGCAAATACCAATTAAAACCTTTCGTCCAAGCTGTTAATATTATTTCTTTCACACACTGTGTCATGGAAGGGATTTAGGAATTTAAGCGCTCGTTTCTATTATTATTGGCTAGAGAAGTAGAAAACGTTGAAAAAATAAATACTCAGAAAAAAAGTGTTGGTCTCAGACATAATATTTAGTGTCTGGATCTGTTATGGTACGTAGGTTATTTTTGATGTGTATAGTCAATATTTTAATGAAATATATTAGCAATTACGTACATTTTTAATCTTGTTTTGAAAGCAATTTAAAGTTAATGACAATAGTCTGAAACGAAATTGTCAGCTGTAATGCTTATTTTACACACGTTTACGTATACATTTTGTGATGCGATGATTAAATCGACAATTTCATAAAAACCCTTTTCCTGACATTCCTGAAAGAAAATACAATAAAAAAAGCCTTTAAGAGGGGGTTCATTCAGTCAGCAAACCGCCATATTTTTCCTAGACTGCCAATTTCTTTTATTTTCTCCTGAAGACCGAGACCGCCATTTACTTGCCCGTAAACCGCCAGATAATAAAAAATGTACCTGCAGACCGACGCTCAAAATCGGCTTGATCCGCCAGACCGCCAGAGCATAATGGACCCTCTTTCAAACCCTGATAATTAAATATTGTTATTAACGTAATCAAATGCTAATTTTGTTGTCACATAGCAAGCAGGAGTAAAATATAAAATAAAGTGTCAGGGGATATTTTTTTAATGCTATATTTTAATGTAAAACTGCTTTCGACTCCTCTGGGAAGAAAAGAAAATATGATCTTTGCGTAAAAAAGATATTGCTTTTGTAGAATGTACAGCTTTGACGGAAATAGTAACATCGACTACAAATCGTTCACCCACTGAGTGGTAAAATATTGTAATTAAGTGATTAAATATTACAATTTCATGAACCAAAATTTAGATACTGACAATGTCATGTTTTTCTTTATGTAGCAAGAGGGATGATGAGACATAGCATTCAATTATTTGGAAAAAGGAGCAAAACTCAGGTACGATGCAAACAAAAGGGGCAAAAGCATATACCGTAGCATGTGTTGCGGTATCTACAGAACAGAAACATTACATTTTCGTATGTACTTATCCTACGGTCATGATTGGTCAGGAACATCATTAGATTAACTGTAATTAAATAGCAATTCAAGCCTTTTTCCGACAATCCGACAGAGCACAAAAGGCTTTGAAAGGTCCTCCATTATAGGCGGCCGAATGCTTTTGCCGCGCACAAAGTTTGCAAACTTACAATGTGAAAAATGATGCAACTGTTACCGCCTATTGAAATAAGAACAAATAATAACGATTAGAGAAAAACAATTAGTACACATAACATAATTATTCTTTATGACTTCTGATGGAAATACTGCGCCGATGCCCACACAAATTTTCATGTTAAAAACTCAGTTCCAAATTAAATACGCGCTTGATTTTGACGGAGCCGAAGCCTGATTATTCGATGAAAATAAGAAAATTTCTTCTAGATAAATTAACTAGAAATGAACTTCACAATTTATAGTTATAATTCTACCTCACTTTATTATTATCACCTTTGATTTGAGTTTATTCCATTAACCAGCAATTAATTTTTTTTTAAAACTAGAGCCTGTAACAGGCCAGAGTCACCTGATTAGAAATTGCATATTTAACACTTTGAAACAGTATTTTTTAATTGTTGTGAATTTTTTGTCCTCTAAAGATACGAATCAGCTTCTGCCTCCTTGGTTTAACAACAAAATAAGTATTCAGTTTTTACTTAATAAATACTGCAATAGTCAAACATAATCATTCGATACATTTTCCCTTTCTTTTCATTGGCCGAGAGCCCGCCTTGTGGTCTGCAAATAACTGTCTTCAAATAATGGTCTGCCGATGTTGATTAGCGTAAGAAAAAAATAACACAAAAAAATAAAAAAAAAGAGCTAAAACTAACAATACTAAGGGACGGTCCATTATTTTTCTGGAGGGGTGGGCGTGGTGGTATGAAAAAAATTGAAAAAAAAAATTGACTATGTACGCACATTCTTGACCTTGGTGTATAAATAAACGAACAATTATTCTTGTCACAAGGTCTGAAAAATTTGTAAGCGAAGCTTTCGACTGTATATTGTTCGTTGAAAAAAAATGTTTGCAGGGCGTAAAGAAACAAAATAAATTGCTTGCAAACACGATATGTATGAAAAATAGTTTGCATTTCGAAAAAAAAAATGTTTGCAGAGGTACATAAATTAAAAAAAAGTTTGCAGAGGAAAAATTTTCATATCCTCCTTCCCCCTCCAGAAAAATAATGGTCCGTCCCTAATTATTATATTTTTGTTCAAATGATATCGCTGTGCTGTAGCCGTTTGTCGAGTTGAATTTTTAGTTAAAGTCGTAGTGAGGCGAAACTGTTTGGGTATTATAACTAACTTGCGAGCATATATCTTTTTCGCGGTGAGAGAGGTGGAGAGTGTGTGGTGGGAGCGAAACAAGCAAAAGTACGCCTGATCGAAGGTTAGGTATTAACCTGACAAAATGCTACAGGTAAATCTGGTCCGCCACACTGGCGAAGTTTATCCCGATCTACTGTTTTCTTAGCATGCCAGTCCATCTCCGACCGGTTAGCTCAGTTGGTAGAGCGCCGGACTACCGTGCGGGAGGTCTCTCCCAGACCGTACCAACACTCAGGGTCTTTAAATAACTGAGGAGAATATGCTGCCTTTGCAATGACATCTGCATATGGCTAGATATTCTAGTCTTCTCGGATAAGGAAGATAAACCGTAGGCCCCGTCTCCTGTATCTTCAGTGTTATGGTCAGCAGGGGACGTAAAAGAACCCACACACTTATCGTAAAGAGAAGCGCATGGAGTTCTCGGTGTTGTGGTCTGATCTTTGCCCATTGTGCTGTGTACTGTGAAATGCTCGGAGATATTAGCTGTATAAGCTACTCTACAAATCCGAGGGTAAAAAAAAGTGATGTATGTATCGTACAATTAATTATCTCGCCTCATTATTTTGTCAGTCTGCCCTAACTGTTTGGTGGTAGTCTCTCATAGTCTCGGGCGTAGAGAGGAGTAAAGAGTCTTGCCCAAGAACACAACACAGTGCCCGTGAGCAGCGCTAGAACCCAGGGCCCAGTTGTTAATATGTTGGATAACGCCATCCACCGGATAAATCGCTATCCAGTGGATAGAGCAGTTTTTAATTGTTAATTGAGTGTCGTAAAACCAAAAACAAACCAATCACTCTGGCCAATCACAAAGGACACGGGCAATCCAGTGAACCAATGAAACTCGAAGCAAATACATGTAGCCGGCACGAAGCTCGGGAAAACGTGTGTGAGCGAGTCACGATTGGTTTTGGTTTGACTTCTGATTGGTTGAGAAAGCGGCGCGAGTTTTTTTAACCAATTACGAAGCGTAGTAATGCACAACCAAAGCAAACGCGAATTTCTTTCGACACTCAAGTGGAAACCGCACTAACTGTCATACATAACCTACTTCGCCATCAACTATATAGTGACTTATCCGGTGGATACCGTTATAAACCTTTTTTTTTTTTTTTTAAAAAAAAAAAAACAACTTGTGCCAGGGTTAACCTTCAGGCCACCGCGTCTTCCCCAAGATCTCCTTATATTGAAACGTGGGTGGGAATCAAGACCAGAACCTCACTGTAAAAGTAAACTTTCCTACCTTGTACAACAAAAATTCCGCTGCCGTTCGATCTATTAAAAAAAAAAATCAAAATAGTCCTTGAGCGCTTTTCATTCGACAGAAAAACTAGTTGTTCCGAAGCGGGGGGGGGGGGGGGGGGGGGGAGGGGGAAAAAAAGTCGGCACTTTTCTTTGGAGACATAGCAGTGCCTGGAAACGGTGCGAGTCTATATCAATCAAGCCGTTGCTGAGAAAGACTTCAAACCAAAGTTTTGTTTTCTCAGAAAGGTTTAAATATCAATGACTGCGTGCGTGTGCAATGCAAATATTGGCGGTGTTTGCGTTTGATGTTTTTGGGATTTTCAGCCAGATTTCTCACCTAATGTCTCACGTCACTGAGAATGTTTTGGCGGCGTGGAATAACAAGCACGGTTGACAACCAAAAAATGGGAAATAATTTGAGAACCATTCGAGTTATTTTCACTTAGTATAACTCTCAAGCTCTACTTTTGCCAGACTGGTCACCGTTATCATTGTTTGTTGTTTTGATATCGGGCAAAAGGCGCAATCAAAATGCAAATAGCTACTGTGTTTTGTGCACGGCCAAGACAAAATTATGCAAACTAAACAAGAACTTTAATTGTCAAGCTATTCACTACGCCCTAAGCAACCATTCGATAGCTGCTGCGCAGTCTCGGTTGCCTGGTACCGCTATGTCCTCTTTTTGAGTCGCGTAACAAAGGAAGTTTCTTCTCCCCCCCTGTTCCGAAGAAAAATCAAATGATTGGTCCTTCCTACTAGAAAAATACGTTATTGTGGGAAATTAATGCTCCATGAAGTTAACGCAAATTCTCAAAAATCGCGCAAATTAAAGTCGCGTTAATTTTTGTGAGCGTTAATTTCCACCTTAATGTCATTCCAAATACTTGGATACTGTCTGAACGCATATAGAAACTACATTTAAAAGGAAACAAAAAAAACACATCTCTTTTCTGTACACTATTTTTCAGGTTTTTACATTGTAAAAGAAAGTGTACAGTGTACGGTGTGTACAGAAAAGAGATGGTTTTTTGTTTGTTTCCTATTAAATGTAGTTTCTATATGCGTTCAGACAGTATCCAGTATTTGGAATGACATTAAGGTGGAAATTAACGCTCACCAAAATTAAAGATATGTCATCTGCAATATTTTTAGTTCATTCTTCCTTTCAGAAGAGCGGTACAACAGCCAATATATACATACAAAATCGCGTTAATTTTCTTCATTTTGAGAGTTTTATTTTCTTTATTTAAAAGAAATCTTTCCTCCAAGTCGTGTTCAGTTTCAGTTAATTTCAAAGACCTTATTTTACGGGAGCGTAATTTCCTATAATAAAGGGTCATAAAGTAAAATACCTTCAAGATAAAAAAAAGGTTTATTTCGTATATTTTCATGTCTTCCTATTACTGTTAGGAGAGTTAAAAATTGCCCTGTGATGCCCCCGTAAATTAACACCATGCTTTGCAGATATGAACTCGCTCATTTTGCCTGGGCTGCTTGCGGCGTAACTAAATTTGCATACCTAACCGAAATATAAACGACACGTTTAGACCCTAGTTTTGAAGAATAAATCTTCGTTCGCTGCGTGGCACTTCTAATTGTGAATATTGCGAAAAAAGTATATTGTAAGTGCCAAAAGTTCATTATAAACCAAACGTTTCGGGCTTAGCCGGCTTCATCATTGGTTACGACCAATTTACCACTGATGAAGGGCTAAGCCCGAAACGTTAGGTTTATAATGAACTTTTTGGCACTTACAATATACTTTTTTCGCAATATTCACGTTTAGACCCTTCCCGATTATGCTAGTAAAAACTGGTACATTATGCTCCAAGAAATGCTTGCTAGGCCTTCTTCCAAGTCACAACTATAATGGATTGATAGCATTTATGTGGAAAGCTTGGAGAATTGGAGTTTCCGAAAGGTCTTTAGAAGTGTTAGAATGCCAGAAACAAGAAAAGTGTATATAACAAAAACATAAATATAAAATTAGTGGAAAATGCTAAATAATGATAGCAATTCTTTTTCGAGAAAGTGTCAAAAAGTGCTCATTTAGCAAAATTATGCCAAAAAAATGCTAGCATAATCAAGAATAGGGCTTTCCACAAGTTGCTCGGCAACTTTTTGGCAACTTTTCATGTTTCGAGAACTTTTTCCACTTCGAGCAACTTTTTTCCTCTCGAGCAACTTGTTATAGAGCAATTTTCAGACCGAAGATCTCCGAAGATTATCCGAGTGTTGTTCAAAGCCCATACGAACGTTTCCAAAGATTTACGCTGGCCGAAAATTGTCAAGGAACATCTAAGACCTCGGCTCATTCTGATTAAAATTTACAAACCTCTCAGCAAATTTGTATCTTCAGATTTAAGAAAGAATTTTTTACATTTTCTATAGTTTAATACTTCTTGCAGATGCATAAAACGCTAGAAATCTTACCCTCCGAGGAAAAATTAGTTTTGGTTTCTGTAGGAGTAGCGGGATTTTGGAGCAATTGGGGCAACTTTATTAACAGAAGCAACTTTTTTGGATTTTTGAAGCACTTTTGAGCAACTTGGTTGAGAAATTACGGGCAACTTTTTGGGAAATCTCGAGCAACTTGTGGAAAGCCCTAATCAAGAAGCGCCTAGCCGCGTGCATTTCACACCCGAAAAGTGGTCAAGGTCCATGAAATCTAAAATCCTTTGCGTTCAAGAACTGCTATAATACTACCGTACAAAAGGAATAACAGTGAACACAAATGAAATCCAAACAGCGAGAGTTTAACTCCAAGGAACGAAGGACTGCACCGAGGAAGGTTTGTTTTACAATCTCCGTCTCCAGAGGCCGCGATCCTTTTGGTCAGCTTGTTCGTAGTATTAAATGGCGACGGAAAGCACGGGTGATTGGTAGCCTGCGTTGCAGACGAACAAAACCCACACAACGCAGGCTAGGAATTGCGGATTAACCTAGCCTACAGATTTTGAAGATAGGTTTGTTTTCGTTTTATAGAATTAATGTTAAAATTTCGCTTTATTTTACGAACGCAATTAGCTTTATATTATTCTCCATACACGCCGCCATGGTTGAATTTTATCTCTGGTTCAAATTTTATATTCCTTTGTTTCCAACTCATTATCATACATTACCATACCCACTGAAAACAAAGGGAAATAAAATTTGAGCCAAGGATAAAATTGAACCACAACATATACATACCCTCACCTGACGGTCGTATATGAATTTATAGAAGAAAATATTTCAGTTTGTTAAACACATCTTTAGCTTTTGTGTGATTTTCGTTGTATTGAAATGAAAATACATCTCGGGAATATTTAATTCGTGTCTGAAGGATCTAGGAACAGATCGAGCCGATTTTGCGGAATCGCGAAACGACAGAAAAAAGTCGTATATTGCAATTAAAATACGGTGAAACCTCGCCAAAAGATTTCCGACGTGCAACCAGCCTTTAGTTGATGTTAACGGAAAGGGTAGAACGCAATACGGCTTCCATTTGGTCTCAAACTTTATGAAAACGTGTCACAGCAAGAGGGCTATTTTTATTTTCAATTTCAATGGTTTAACAGGTGTTCAATGTCACACAAAGCATGCTCGTCAGGTTTGCTTTGTGAATTGGTTTTTAGTTACTATAATTTATGTCAATAACAAAATGTCTTAAAAAATAATTGAAATCGAGTTTACGAGTTTTTAAAGGATTTTACAATCTGTAACCCCTTTGAAATTTTGATCCATTAAGGCTTTTTTGCGTTACTCTGTTACTCGATACTCGTTACTGCGTTACTCTGTTTACTATTGTTTTAATTTTGTCACGCTATTTCATTTCGGGAGCTCTAAGACACGAAAATCGAATTAAACCTGTACAAAATTAGCTGTGGGGTCGAGGAGTCCGACAAACGTCTAGATAAAACAATTTGTCAGTGAAACACTGGTTTTCAGCCTCCAGGGAACATTATAAATGACAAATATCTTCGATTTTACCATAACCCTTATATGGTAAACCATGTTGTACTTGAAGTTAAACAAAGACTGCTTTTTGTCAGGTTTAAGGCCTCTTGGTCACGCAATTTCATTTAGGTCTTAAAATCGAATAAGCCTCTATATAATGGTTCAAAACAACACAAAGTAAGCTGAGGGTCTAGGAAATCGATAAGCTTCTGACTAAAACATTTTTACAAACACAGGCGCTAAGCAGGTCAGAGAACACTATTGTGTCGCCGAATGTGCCGGTGCTCGCATAAATATAAAATGACAGAGGGTGAAGACGGCATTCTCAATTCTTCGCGTCACGGGTGCTTTCCCAAAGCTGGTCGAGTTCACAAGCACGACAGTGGCTGGGCATGGGTAGTCGGCACTTGTGGCTGTCTGTGTAACGTGTTCGCTCTCGGCTGCTCATACAGCTTTGGTGTAATATATCCGTCACTACTGAACGAGTTTAAAAGAGGCAAAGCACAAACAGGTAAGGTCAGATAAAGAAGAGCTGAATAGGCACCGACTAGGCAAATCCGGAGCCACTTGCCTTGTGATTTTGTAGCATGGGAAATTGCTTTGTTTACCTAGTTTATTGCCATATTTACCGCTGCCTGGTTAGCTCAGTTGGTAGAGCGCCGGACTGCTGTGCGGAGGTCGTGGGTTCGAACCCCAGACCGGGCCAACACTCTGAGTCTTAAAATAACTGAGGAGAATGTGCTGCCTTTGTAATTACATCTGAAAATGGTTAGACATTCTAGTCTTCTCGGAAAAGGACGTAAGTCCCGTCTCCTTATCCACACACTACTATTCGAAGCACGAAGCTCCCGGTGTTGTGGTCTGGCCTTTGTATGCGTACAATGCATTTGAACATATACCTATGAAAAATGCATCACGAGCGCCGGAAGCGCGAGTGAAATCAGAGGTCTCTAAAATAGCATTTCCAGCCTTCTGGGAGCATTTTCCAGCAATTTTTTAACTGACTAAAATCATTGATCAGATATGTTGTTATTACTGTTCTACTTTTGATATTGTGTTACCAAAATATTGTGGGGGCCCCTCCCCCTGCTACGACATTGTTTGCCCCTCAGTCCTGCGCTCTTTACTTGGTACTTAAACAGAAGGTCTATTTTTTGGGGGACGTCTTCCTCAGGGGGAGGGGGGAGGGTGGTTTCTTTGGCGTCATCCATTAAACATAGTTCAAGCTTCTTTAGAGATAACTATGGCACCATGTCGATTGTTTCACTGGGACTTGATACCATCTTTCATTTGATTGTTTTCAGCATGGATTGGGTCCCTCTGCATGTCCTTAACATTCTTCTTTGGTCCTTTGGCGGGAAAACTCTGCGATCGTTTCGGCCCCAGAGTTGTTACTATCATTGGCGGTTTGGTAGCTGCCATAGGGCTCATCTCAACTTCGCAAGCTCAGAGCTTATTCTTCATGTACTTTACATACAGTATCATCTTCGCTTTTGGAGGATGTTGTGTTTACACCGCCGTCTTTGTTATTGTACCAAAGTACTTTCTGAAAAGGCGTTCCTTAGCTACCGGAATGATTGCTTCGGGTCCTGGAGCCGGTACCTTTGTGATGAGTCCTATTTTGGCACTCTCCATAGAGGGGCTCGGCTGGAGAGGAGCGTTTATCGTAATGGCCGGTCTCGTCGCTATCGTTTGTGTTCTAGGATGCACTTTTGATCCAAATACCCCGAAAAACAGTTCTGAGGAAGATGTTCGTGGGTCCAGATACGGCAACGATAAAGAAGGGAAACTGTTAAAAAATCCTGAATACTTGATAATGGTGTTTGTTACGACCATTGTAGTGCTGGGGAATTCCGTTCCGCAAGTCCACATGGTAAGTGACAGAAGTGAATTGGGGTAGGGGTAGGGCGAGGAGGCCGTGGCCCCCTTTTTTTCTTCCAAAGCCTTACAAATGCTCCAGCATGCTGTTAGCACCATCTCCACGAGAGTGAATTTTTCATTGGGGGGTTGTGGGGAGGGGGGAGGGGCCACTCTCTCGTCACAATTTCTTCGGGCCCCTCTTTCTGAGTTTTCTGAATCCTATCCTAAGACAGAGATATCTATCCAGAGTGCCATAACAATAATGTTTGGAGACGCCCTTTAATAACCGTGGGACGGACACCCATTGTATGTTACAAGCATGACACTGACGGGGTTATTCGATGAAAAATGAGAAGTCCAAAATTTACATTGCCCTTTATCTATTTTAATGACTAAACGTAGTTGATTTTAAAGCCAGATGAGGTTAAAAAGAATCAGAAATACATACAACGCATTGGAAATTAAACCTGGCAGGCCTACACGATTGGTTTTGCATCTGATTGAGTCAAAAACCAAAAAAAAAACATTTGTATTTTTGATGATAGTGGGTTGTACGTCGAGTAACTCTGCAAACCCAACCTACAGCAAACACAGGTACTTTCAACTGACAATCAGCAAAATGCTCTATTTCTCATATCATACCAATTCTTTTCCGTTTCCTAGGCTCGCTACTGCGAGGAGAGAGGCATTGGTTTAAACCTAGCGTCGAAGCTCTATCTACTGCTTGGTCTCTGCTCGGTATTCGCCAGACTTTTAGTCGGTCGCCTGTGTGACTTTTCATTTGTTAACCGTCAATATGTCTACCAAGCGTGTCTGTTTGTTGTGGGTATTTCAACATTGCTGTGTCCTTTGGCAAAAACCTTTCCAACTTTGCTGCTTTATTTTATAACGTTTGGTTTGTTCGACGGTGGCCAATCAACCGTGGCTAATGTGCTGGTGTTGACCTCTGTACGTGAAGAACAGCGGGCTCGTGCCTTCGGAATGTGGCTCTTTTGTCTGTCTCTTTTCATGGCATCTGGACCGCCACTTGCAGGTAGGTTAACCGACGTTTTATGATATAGCTCAGCTCAAGCGAGAATATCCGAGCCAGGAAATTCCATATTGATGACGTAGCGCTTCAAAGAACCGTGCATTCCGTATGATTGGTTCTTACTTAAGCTTGCGCGCGAAAATTGAGCAAGAACCAATCAGAGACCCTCTGTAGGGCTACGCCATTGGTATGACGTTTAGACGGTTCAAAGTTCTCGACTGGGAAGGCGCAAGGCGGTCAAATTAAAATTAATTTGACCACCTTGCGCCTTCCCAGTCGAGAACTTTGAATCTAATTATTTTCAATCCTGGCTCGGATATTCTCGTTGTATTCTCTCAATAGTCAACTAACAATGCGACAGGTTTACAGGGCTTACGCTATGCTTGGTGCTAATTGGCTAATATCTGTCACATGTTCTTTTTTCTTGGATTTGATTGGCTGAGACAACCGTCCAATTTTTCTCAAATTGGACAGTTTGTGCATTTTAAGTGAAAGTCCTAATTGAAACTATCCAAATTTAATCCCAAATTGGACAGTTCACAGAAATTAAGGAAAAATAGTTGCGCTGAATATAGTATTTACTGACAGCTATATAATTATAGCTCTAACGGTGTCTCAAACCTGGAAATTATTGCGCGGGTTGACCTCGTACAAAATTTGGTCGTTTTTTTTTTTTCATCGTAGTCACGCAGCTAGCGTACGCATGGACATGCATGTGTGTATACGTGTACAAAAACATCCTACGTTGACGCGGCGACGATGAAACGAAAGTGGCAACACTTTGGGTGTGTGAATATTTTAAATTTCAAAATGACATTTGTTGGTAGTGGTTATTAAAAGTCACCTTTGCCGTTCTCAGGTTACATAGCGGACTCCGCAGGCTCATATGCGCCCGCGTTCTACATGGCAGGAGGCAGCATTATCACCGGTGCAAGCGTTTTCTTCATGATTTACTTTTTCCGTAACAACGCAGTGAAAGCAACAGAAGCGCAAACCGAACTGGTGGTAGTAGAAAAAGAAACAGTTTTGTGAGGAATTAAAGTGAAACGCAAGAGCAAGGGAAAAAGAGTAATGGCGTGCCTGCCTCTTCCCCCATGCACCGTTGTAAGACGGAAAACGGGGAGCGCCCGGATGGTGACTGCAACAGGTTCACAATTCCACGCTCTCCGCGCTCCAACCGAGGAGAGAGACCTGGAGATGAGGCAGATGGTGAGCCGTGCCTCAACGCCCCTTTAAAATCCAACTCGAAGAATTCACGCTTGTTACCGATCCTGTTGGATGTCTAAATGCGCCTGTGTATCTTGTGCTGACGACTTGTTCAATGGCATTTTTACGGGACCATCCACATTTTCGGAGACCCAGGGGGCGGTAAGTTGGGCCAACACGAAGTAAACTTCGGTCGTTCTTGTAAACTTACGTTGGCACCGATTTTCCTGCTCGGCTTACTTCGTGTCGCCCCGACTTACCGCCCCTGTGTCTCCGAGGATGGACCAACTACTGACTGAATGACCAAGAAAGAGCAAGTTGCACATGCATAGACTACATACATAAGAGTAGTCCCTCATTTTTACTCGTGAATGCATAATGAACGAGTATAGTGGGGGAAGTTGAGCCATCCGTCCATCCTTCCGTCCATCCTTCCATCCATCGTTGTTAACATTATGCAAATTAGGTATGCTCACAGGCGCTTAGCTTTCTAAATTTCGTTTCCCTCGGCTGTGAATAAAAATACAGCTTTGCAAAGGTATCATTTCAAAGAAATAAGTGTAGAAAATACTTCACCCCTGTAAATGAGAAACAATCGATTCCCAAACGATGAAATATTGCCTTTTCGCATATAATAATCGCGAACATTCGGAAACGATGACGAGTGACTTTATGTATGTGTTATTAAAAGACTGGAAGGTTTGAGCACGGCACGATTTATTAAAGGATAATCAGTAAAAGAGTATCGAAACTTTATACAAGACAGATATGTATATAATATCCGTGGAAAAAAAATAAGGAGGAAAAAAGAATTTTAGCCAGGGTACGAGAGTCGATCCCGGGTCACCCGCTTTAGAACGCAGAGCGACCCGCGCCCGGGCAGCTAAAGGACGAAAAAGAATCTTATACCTAAGCGTCCTGTTATATGTTCACCCTCTTTAAATAAAGTTGATTATTATTATTAATCCCTATAATGAATATTTTCCATCGATACTATACTGTTCAAAGGAACGATTCAAATATATCTAACGCATTCACGAGTAGGTCATAGACCTCTTTGATTCTCCGAAAAAATTACTTTGCACTAGATGCAACGCGCAAGGAGACTCGCAAGGGCAATGACCCTGAGTAGGATGAGAGATTACTCGAACTTAACAGATGCAAGTTACTCAAATCATTTCTGCAATTTCTACAAAATTTGTTGCATAATACAAATGGACGGAAATTTTCGTGCAACTTTCAAAAACAAACAAAGATTTCCCTAGGAGGATGTTTCACGTACAAATGTGAAACACACCGTCTGTTTGAGGTTTGAACGAATTTTATTTTGTAGTATTATCTTCAAATACAAGGCGTGCTTATAAATTAATTGGTAGAGAAGTGTTAAACTGCTTAAAAAGAACGCCTCCTTTTTTTTTTACAATACTTTCGTTTTTTTCCATTTCGTTTCCATCAAAAGTGGATGAACTGGTGACAGCTTAGTTGATCTCGAGTCAATTGCCCTGCTCCCACCCGGTGGGGGGAGGGGGGTGGTGAAAAATAGAGGTATCGGGTGAATGGCATGCTTAATAGAGAGATTTAGTGCGGGTACAACAGAATCAATGAACTCAAGTTACTGCACGTAAACCAGCCGTTGTAATGACGTCTCATAATTATAAGGAAACAACTATCATCTTGTCTCCGGCTCTGTGCTATAATCGGACCAATGTCTTCCTTGTAAGCCACTAAGCTGTATACTTTGTTGCATTTGCTGAAACAGTTCATGTGTCGCCTCATCTACTAAACTGTCTGGCATCCCCTTTCTTCTTTTTACTGAACATCTTGGCTTTCTGTTGTAGTTTAGAGCTTTTGTATCCAGCACCAAAGCCACCGCCCCCGCCTCGTCTTTGAATTCGTTCTCCTTTGCTGCTGTGAACATCTGAGAGAATTCGTTAAGGTATGAAAAGTCAAACGGAGAAGTAATAGCCGATATACTTCGCATTAAGGACACACGAAGACGCGGGAAGCAAGAGAGACGAACGCAGAGGGGGAGGGGAGGAACGGAGGACAAGGGAGGGCAGCCCACGAGAGCGCAGGCACCACCCGCGCAGGAGCCGGGACCGCAGCCCAGAGCAGAATGGGGCCCCCGAACGGGACAAACGCGAAATCCCGTGACATAGTCCCTTAATTCTTATGCTCCCATTTTTCGTTGAGATCGTACATACTTCAAACGACCACCATCCTGGTTTCACATTGTGATAAGTACATGTACCAAATTTCCCCTGCTCCCCACCCACCCACCCATCAGGGAACATTTGGATCTCTTCCCAGGTTGCGCTCGCCATATGAAACTAAGGTGGCGGCCGTTTCAAGTTAACGTACGTTCCCGACAAACACACGGAAAGGTAAGGGACTACTCTCTGGATAAGATGACACTCCATCGCAGGTAAACTCCGAAATTTACGCCAGATTTCCCCACAAGTCCAGATTTCCCCACAAGTCGCCAGTACCCATAAAGAAACCTAAGTGGATTGAAGTGCCTTGTTTAAGAGCACAACACTCGGTTCAGAGCCAATTGACTTGGCCAGAGTTCGAACACGGACCGCTCGATCTTTATTTCAAGTCTAACGCACTTCCCAAGGGCCACAGTATTCCAAATACAGCCCAAAACATGCTCCTTAAACCTAAACTCCGCAATGAAAACCAGTTTCAAACTGTTTGACACTGTTTATTACAAACTCAAGTAGGAAACTAATGAGAATAAGGGGTAGGACAACATAAGGATAAAAGTTTTGATATAACACTAAATTCACCCAAAACTGAATCACACGAAACATATAGTAATCAGTTAGAAGAATCTGGGTTCTGATCAAAAGGATACTCAGATTGACTCGTGGTGGGACCAGGAATCCAAACGCTGGAGCGACTCTTTGAAGGTCGAGAGCATCGACATTGAAGATGGACTTGTGTTGATGCGAAGCATAAGCCTGCAGGTATGATCTGTATGCTTCCCGAGCTGATTTATGCAAGTAGTAGTTCTTTTCAATGAGTTTTTCAAGCTGCGGGACAAAATAGGAGAAAAGGGATTCAAACATTTTGTTCCAGCGGTGGTTTTGTTTGTGCAATAATTTTATATTTAACTTGGAGTTGTTACGGTTTTTAAGCCATTATTGAAGGGAAATCGGCAGCCCATGGACTGAAGGGGTATTAACTTTTATGTGGGCGCAAAGTAATAGTAAACGAGATTGAACAAAAACTAATAACACATGACCGAAAAAATAAAATTAGTTAAACGTGTAGCGTTTGCTAACAATAAGGAGTGCATCCACAGTACAATAGCATGGACCTCTACAACTGGATAATAGTTGAGTTTTGCGATGAGAAAAAAGACTATGAATTTAACACGGAGTCGTTATCTTAAAAGTCTTTTTGTCACAAAAGCAATAATGCACATTTCCTACTGAGTCTTGTGGGGCAATTGACCATTACGGAATGTTGAGAAAATATTCGAAGAATTTAAAAATCACTGACATTTAGCCCTGAATCACAAGCTTTTCTCGTGTTCTCCCAACATACCTAATGGGTGCACCAATAAAACAATGAACCCACAAAAAATGCGGCCTAGATCAATAGACCTAATAAGAAATTGATTGCATTTTTTCTGTTGTCTGGTGAATTTTCTTAAAACGATCATGGCGACATTTGAAAATAAATGAAATAAATTAGTAATATACCCTTAAAATTCCACACAGTGACTGGTTTTCATTTGATCTTCAAGGTAAAGTAATTTAATCTTGTAGACAAATGTTTTTCTGGGCAACAACAGTTAACAGTTGCCATTTTTTTTACTGTTGTTTAAAGAAACCTCACCTGTGATTGGATGTTGTATATTTTTGATGCTGAAAAGTCATATTCGTTGAGAGGAACCTGGAATAAAAAGCAAAACCCAATGATCGATTTTACAGGGCTTTCAACAATGTCCATACAAGTGAGAAGTCGTTGTAGTGGGTACATGTAGGCCTTCAGGAGTCTATCCAGTGGTCCACAACTGCCGGTTTCTGTAGCACGATGCAACTGGGAGTATTGCTTCTCTCCCCGGATGGGAAGTTGGTTCATCGCATGCCCCCCTCATTGAAACTGTGACAGTAAAGTGTCTTGCCTAAGGACACGACACAATGACCTGCTAAGGGCTCAAATCCGGGCCAAGGTGTTTTACTTTAACTGACCTTAGCCTGCTTGAGATATCTCAAGAATGCAAGCTCCTCTGGTAATAAGAGAAGTAAGGCATGACCGCGTCCATCGTTTCCACGAGCTGTTCTTCCCACACGGTGAATGTACTCCTATCAGAGACACAGCAAAAGAAGCCATCAATCAGAAAGACTCCAATAGATGTGAAGCCATATCGTGAGGGAGGAGGGGATTCTTTGGAGGAGATTTGGCTTAAAGATATATTATTAATTTTCAAGCTGGCATTATTGGCATCTGACAACAAATACAGTTAGTAGAATCCCGATTTCTTGAACCCTCGTTTTTTCTTTTAAATCTCCCGATTACTCGAATCAAAAGTTGTTTCCCTTCTCTTAGTTTAACACTATATTAAATTATTTTACCTCCGATTTCTCAAACTACTCGATTTTTTCGAACCAATTTTCGTGCCACTTGGGGGTTCAAAAAATTGGAATTCCACTTGCAAGAGTCAAGTCAAGTCATAATGATAATGATAATGAATTTATAAAGCGCATTTTTCATATATATATGTTCAAATGCGCTGTACACATACTGTAATTTACTACACAAGGCCAGACCACAACACCGGGAGCTCCGTGCCCTACTCTTTGCGAATAGTATGTGGGTTCTTTAACGTCCCCTGTGATAAGACTGAGACGGGACCTACGGTTTATCGTCCTTTTTCGAAAAGACTAGAATGTCTTACCATTTGCAGATGCAATTATAAAGGTAGCACATTCTCCTCAGTTATTTTAAGACCCTGAGTGCTGGTCCGGTCTGGGGTTCGAACCCACGGCCTTCCGCACAGCAGTCCGGCGCTCTACCAACTGAGCTAACCAGGCGGCGGTCATACACAAAAGGGTAGAGAAAGGTTTGCTAGCAGTCTCAATCATCTAGGATCTTGACAAGTTTTGTTTTCTTCACAGCTCATATTTACCTTGGGGTCATCGGGAGGGTCAAACTGAACAATCCAATCCACTTCCGGTATATCCAGGCCCCGAGCTGCCACATCAGTGCACAGCAATGTTCCAGAACTGGCATTGCAAAACTCAAAAAATGTCGTGGTACGTTTCTGTTGCTTTTGCTTTCCCTAGCAGATAAAAGAAGATAAAATCCTTTGTCATTATCTCTGCAATATTATTTTGCATCACCTGTTTAAAGGAGTAAAAGAATGTATGTTTTCTGAGCTTCATTACTGTCTTGGTCAAGAATCTTGTGCAAATAGCACTCCTGCCAATCTAAATGAACATGTCATTTTATTGCCAAGAATTACAAGTACACAAGCAGAGTGATAAGGTCAGTGCAGTCGAAGCTCTCTTAAAGACACTCTCCTAAGCAGACAGCTCTACTTATGACCACTTGACAAAATACTGTTTGAACTCCCATACAAACTACGTATTTTCACATTCCCCTAATTAAGCAGACGTGGACCCTTTCGAGGGGAACGATTTTAGCTTTTCTATTGTTTTCAAGCTTCCATAAGTGGACACTGCAAAGAAAAATCTAATTACAGTACAGTTTTTGCCACGATCCGTACTACTGTATAAAACAAACAATCATTTTATATGGCATACTTTTTTGTTCTGCATTAACGGCGTTTGTATAAGTGGTGAGTAATGTAAGTAGTACAAGCTTGTGTTACTGGCCACCTATCTTCTTATAATACTGCTAGTTGCTGCTTATGAGGTTCATTCCTTTAAGCCGACAGCTCCAGTTAAGGACACTGTTTCTGCATCCCTAGGGTGTGTGCTTATGGGAGCTTTAAATGTATCTATTTATTACAACACTCTAACATGCATGCCCACCATGCCTCCCACCTGTGCAGTACATGTACTTACGTGTATATGGGCTACTGGAAGGTCAATGTAATTGAGTAGTTCATAATGGTATTTCACAGAGTTACAAGATGAGAAGAACACCATGACTTTCTTGTTTCTGTTTTTCTTAAGGAAAGTAAACAACACAAGAAAACGCTTCTCTGAAGGTACCACAATGTAACCCTGCAATGGAAAGATAATAGCTTGTAATAACCATATTTTGGTTGACATAATTTTTTACAGTAATTTAAGCTCTATTAAGGTCGCGGGGGATACCAACTGCATGAATAAATTCATGAAGGAAAATTTTGCTTGACCTGCATCTTTAAAAACGCTTATTTCTCAAAATTTTACAGAGACATAAATAAATGACGAAAGATTGTGAATGTCATCTTTTATTTGGTAGATTGCATTTAACGGCGATGTTATAGCCTCGTTAGTGCCAAATTGGGAAAAACATGATTTTGTGGCAGAGTTTGCGGAACGAGTAGGAGACAGCACACTGTGATCTTGTCAAAAGCTAATCAATCAATACCTCAAGAGTGTCATAACAGAAGCGGACTTTTTAATTTAAAGTTTGCCAGCAAGTTATGGCGGTTTAAGTGCGCAAATTTGAATTCAATGTCTTCTACCTCTTTCTTAAAGCGCTCTTTTAAAATTCCGCTTCTGTTATGACACACTGCAGTATTCATAGTTTACCTATCTGCAGTGGCAAGTAATGAAGTTCTGTATCCGCGCTGTATTCTCTGCCACAAAATTGTCGGAAAAGTCCAAACTTTGAGATTTCCGAAGGTGTCCCGACCTAAATACGATCATTTTGCCAAGGAGAGATGTAATTATGGTAATTATATTCCACGCTTTTATGGTGAGAACAATGCGTTTTTAAATAGGGCACGATTGTTTATGCCAAATATTTTGTGATTACTCTGAGTTGCAGAAATATTCAAATTTAAATGAAAATAAGCTTAAAGACTTCCTACAATCTATATGAACGTATATCACTAAGTGTTGTTTTAAATTGGTTAAAATATCAAAGAAACAGGGATTTTTTACAAATCACACGCACGCGCCCATATTTTTGTCCAGTCATAAATATCTCGTAAAGTTGTCGATGTCAGTCGTTGTACTTCGTGCATACGCTTTAAATAAATGCATAATGATGAGCCTGAGGTGTCCCCCGCGACCTTAGGCAACCCTCCTCTTTTAAGGATGTTCATGCAAAATTTTCTGACATTCAAGTTCTTCTTTGTAGTTAACAGAGACAAACGATCTGAGTCATATTTTGTACAAAATTAATGTGTCTGTTGTGTAAACTATTCCAAGTGTTGCCATCATTAATTTTTTTGTAAGACTTAACCCTGAAAGAGATATTTCAAACAGTTGTGCAGCAAAACCTCAAAAAGTGGAGTTCAAACGTGTTCATCCCCCCCCCCCCCAAAAAAAATAGACAATCATTTGCAAAAGTGATCCCTTAAGAAAAAAGTTGGGGTCACTGATCGTTTAAGAGAGCAATCTGCAAGTGAAGTAAATCCAACAGCTACCCACCCTGTATGTGTTTAGATTTGTAGAAAGCTTGACAGCAGGCTTTAAGGGGGGCCTTAAAGGGGGGCAAGAACATAAATTTATGCATGCATACATGTGCATACTGTACAATGTAATTCACCTGTTCAAGACCATCCACTGTTGAAGTCTCTCTGTGATCGTCAACACCAACATAGAGGGGAGATTTCTTGAGAGAAACACGTGCAAGGTCTTCAACATTCCTTGTCTGAGTGGCCGAAAACAAAACAGTCTGCCTGCGAACTAAATAGATATCCCAGCATTAATGGACCTATCAGAGTTAAGCCTGACTAGGGGACCTCAGGCTTATATGGGGCACCATAGACCTGGCAACAATGATGTAGCATGTTGCCCTGCTGTGCTTACACTGTGCACCTTCAAATACAGTAAAAACCCGCGTATAAGAACCTACTAGGTTTTTTCAAGTTAGCCTAAACAGGTTCTTATATAAATGGTATTTAGTGTAAAATTAGGCTCACTAGGTTCTTAATTAGGTTCTTAACTTTTGTTCAAGAAATAAAGTAGAAAATTTAAATGATCTGCTCTTTAATGTCCAATAACAGTATTCTTGGAGGCTTCAGTAAGCAAAATACTATACTATTTTAATCTTATTCTGTTAAAATCAAAACTATACCAGTTTGTAACCTTCACTATAATTCCCAATAAAATGTGTAACTATGCTGTAACTATAGTGTACAGACTGTGTTATAAAATAATATATTTTTGAGAAGATTTTTTAATTCTATATTTTTGAGATTATTTTTTTCTTTTTTGAAAATAAGAAATTGTTTTAGAATTTTAGCCTAAAATGGTTCTTATGTGAAGGGTGCTTAAAAATGAAATTTTAGCCTAACAGGTTCTTAAATGTTAGGTTCTTATACGCGGGTTTTTACTGTAGTCCTCTACAAGTTTTCCTTTTTTTTAAATGGCCTCCATGAAAAGGTCTTAGTCCTCCTTACTCTTTCGGCCCAGTCTCAACAAAAATGAGAATTATACTAGGGCCGCCAAGCGGCCTGAAGTAATAATTCGGATTATATAAACAGACGAAGTGAGAAATATATGAGAAAACAAATGGTAGGAATTTCCCAGTTAGTGCTTCAAACCACTTTTTAACGCTAAAAATATAAGGGGTACCCCCTTAAAAGCAAAACAAGGGCCTGGGTCTACCCATAAGGCCCTGGTGCCTAGGTCCCGCGGACCCATGATCCTTCGCTGGCTTTTTGACGCCGTGAAATAGACAGGCAAAGCAACACCCTATAAATACACCAGGGAAGGGTGAAGGGTGGGAACCTCATATATTTCTCACTTCGTCTGTTTATATAATCCGAATTATTACTTCAGGCCGCTTGGCGGCCCTAGTATAATTCTCATTATATTTCACAGACTCCGTTCGAAATATATGAGAAAACAAATGGTAGTTTTTAACGCCACTTGTATAAGCAATTAAAAAATCATAACACAGCCAGTTTCCAAGTAAACTTAAATGAGAGGAAAAACCTCGATGTCAGTGTAGAACGGCTGTTACATCTACCTTGAGGAAAAAAAAAAAAACCTCCATAGCAAGGTTTAAATTAAACATGGGATAACAGTAAAATGTGCTGAATGCAGTTTAAGCACAAGACCAATAGGTCATCTAATGCAAAAAGTAAGTGTGAGAAATTTACTGGCGGCTGCTATTGTAGAAGCAACACACACTAGCATAGCTTTAAAATATGACTGTCTATTCCTGCTGCACACATAAAAAATTTTCTAGCCAGCCCACAATGCGTTATAACGGTTTGTGGGGCAGTCTAATTGAAATTAACAACTAAACGGTTGACAGAATGTATGTTCCTAAAAAGATAAAATAACTAAATATCGTTGAAGACATTATTTGGGAGAAAGCTTTTTGCCTTGGTCAAAGACGGGCAAAAAATGCTTCTGTAGGTTTGTCTGAATCGAGCCTGAAATATCAGATTTTCTAAGCATAATATAACATATAGCGAGTAAGAAAGACACCGCAAAAAACTCCGTTAGGAGAGTTGAGGTCAGAGATAAATGTAAACTCAGGGAGAACAACTTCCTGGCTGGGTGAAGTTAAAGTGTTAGGGGCTATAGTAGCTTTGTATAACAATGAATAACGTGTGTACTACCGCCCGAAAACATACACCCATTTGCCGCGGTTTTGCTCAAGGCGATTTCGCCTAGGAACTCCGACAGACGCGGCGCGGGCGGATTTTTCTGGATTTACCGACGTCTGCCGCGGCAAGTGAGGCCGCAGTGTAGTAAGTTATAACGGCAGTTTAGATAGGCTACAGATACGCTTGTGTTATGTTCAAGAACGTAACATTTGCCGGTGTGATACCGTAATCCCTTGCTTGGCAAAAAATAGACGGGTTCCAATAAACTTGGTATACGTGACATACACCAAAATAAATAGTTATTATTATGTAAAACGACTTATTTGGATAATTGTGGACCCAGACTTCCCTCTTGCTTTCATAGCAGATCAGTCGTTTTCTCGAAGGAGAAGTTTGTTTAGTTAAAACTTCTGTTTTTTTAATAATTAAAAAGCCCAAGCTTTAAAAATAAAAACTGAATGAAAATATGCTTGAAGTGGTATAAAATTATAGCAACTAATTGAATTACTCAAGTCGCTTAAAAACAAGGACTTCACGCATTCCATTTAATTTGGCACTGCAAAACTGTCCACATTTCGCTATGAAGGAAAGTTTTTTACGCCAAAAATGCATTTATAATAATCAATTTACATTACACCGTGTAATGTAAACTTATGTAAACTTTGAGGTTATGGAAAACCCTTTAAGCGATTTTCTTATCTCATGATCTGCAATCATCTGCTTCTAAACGTGAAATAAATGCGACAGGATACTGTCTTAAGTCTCTGAGTTTAATGTCGATCTGACAAACAAACAAATAAACATATGGGTATTTGCCAGGTTCACTTGTAGGCTTTTATTAGGACCGGAATGCAAAAGGCGGGAAATATACAGGCATTTGCCAAATGGCTAGTAAAATCAGAACGATAAGATTTGATAGCCATGGGCTTCGCGATGTGATATTCCGCGAAGCAGACAGTGAGAACAGTGTAGAATCTTGCTGCTTTTTCCTGACGGAATGGTAAAATCACTAACATTGAAAACAATTATGAAACCCAGTAAGTGGGTAAGCACCGATGTTGGAATATGAATGATTTTCCAAGGTTACTTGTTAACCTTAAAGGACTGGTGGAGAGCCACTTCAGAGTGTTTTGACGACTTCCTTAGTTGCCGAAGTCAAAGGTTTATAAGGACTTGAATAGACTTTCACTTGAAGAAAGTTGAAAGAGGCTTAATCAATTCTGTAGGGCCAAACACAGGCCGAATAGGCGGGTCTTGAACCGGAACATATTCCCGTACGAAAAAATAGTCAATTTTAAGAAAAACTCGTAACGAGAACTGAAATGAACGAGTCCTTAAAAATGTACTTGACATAAAAACTCCTGGTAAAAGCGACGCTTTTAAGCAACTGATGTTTTCCGTCTGGAAAGGTTCGGTACAATGAACTTCATTTGATCGGGTCTATCACTAGACACATGGGTCCTAGGTTTTTGGTACCAGGAAAACGAGCTTCCGTGAAAAAAATCGTGTCGTGAAAAGGGAAATCTTTCATAAAGATCCTTTTCGTGGTAACCTATGAAGTGCTGGAATAATACAAGAGCCTCCTGACCCGATACGCGGGTAAAGGTGGAGACATATAGGGATGGTATATTAAAAACCGAAGGCTCATTTCTGAGAACCCGCAATGATGTGGAGAATACACGGTACGGTTTTGGGGCGATTTTTAAGTCACAAGGCGCTAGGAGTAATTGTACTGTGCGAGTCTAATTGACTTCACCTTTTGACCGTCGTCAACGCTAATTCTGGTAGCTCTGCAAGGGTTACGACCTGGTTCAGGCTGCAAGAAACACTCTGTTTGCAGAGAACAGAAAGAGCCATAGTTGTAATTTTGAACAAATTTACTGTGGTAAAATTAAGTTTCTATTTATCTGTCTGATGTCTCAAAATAGACAGAAAAGCATTTGCTCTGCCAGCAGGTAAAGCTTGCAGCATGGTTAATTATCACATAAGTTGGACCTCAATCATACACCAGGGGCACCATACATGGGGCCAGTGGCATTCTAGAAGTCAAGGCAAACAATGAACATTGGACCTTGTCCCTTTCTTGGACAGAATATCTCATTCAAAGGGAAACTTGATTTGACAATTGCTGATCAAGTTTTGGGAGCAGATAGTGCATCCACTTGAGGAGTTCCCAATTTTCCAGAATAAGAAGATATTGCTTATATATAATAATATATATTTGCAAAAGTTAGTATCCACAAATTTGGGGAAAGAGGATAATGGTTTCCAGGAGGTTGACTTGGAAGTGAGTCGAACAGACCATTATCATCACTGTAATACTGTACTTAAGTTTGCAGCTTCGTCAGATATGTCTTATCAGACTCTGTTTGTTTCTAAATGGTCTCTACGAGTGCTATCATTATAAGACTGCATTGAGTTCCCAGCTTCTTTAGATGTCTATCAGACTCGGTTTGTTCCTTAATAAGCTCTACGAGTGCCTAAAATAGGCTCTACAGGTGCCTGAATAGGCAATATTGGTGCCTCAATGGGCTCTATTGGTGCCTCAATAGGTAATATTGGTGCCTGAATAGGCGATATTGGTTCCTGAATTCATAGGCAATATTGGTGCCTGAATAGGCAATATTGGTGCCTGAATAGGTAATATTGGTGCCTGAATAGGCGATATTGGTGCCTGAATAGGCAATATTGGTGCCTGAATAGACAATATTGGTGCCTGAATAGGCAATATTGGTGCCTGAGTAGGCAATATTGGTGCCTGAATAGGCAATATTGGTGCCTCAATAGACAATATTGGGGCCTGAATAGGCGATATTGGTTCCTGAATAGGCAATATTGGTGCCTGAATAGGCAATATTGGTGCCTGAATAGGCGATATTGGTTCCTGAATAGGCAATATTGGTGCCTGAATAGGCAATATTGGTTCCTGAATAGGCAATATTGGTGCCTCAATGGGCTCTATTGGTGCCTCAATAGGCAATATTGGTGCCTAAATAGGCGATATTGGTTCCTGAATAGGCAATATTGGTGCCTCAATAGGCAATATTGGTGCCTGAATAGGCTCTATGGGTGCCTAAATAGGCTCCACAGGTGCCCGAACGGGCGCAGCAGAAGTCCAAATGACTTATCGGTCGCCAAAGGTTCGCTGAACTTCTATCCTGACGAGTCATTAGCCATAATCGACAGATCATCAGACTGAACTTGTTCGCAGCGAATCTATTCGCTCGTAAAGACTCTCGAGCGAGAGAAGAATCTCCTGAAGAGTATCATCGTCTTCTACGTGAAAGGTCTTTGCGTCGTTTGGCAGGACCATTCATCACGTATTTCAGGCAGACGCCGAAACAGTTTCGGCGGGAAGATGGCGACCAGCAACGAGTCCTTCTATGCGACTTTGTGTTGCCAAATGGATATCTTCAGCGATGCAATATATCTGAAGGGCGACAAAATATCGCTAAAAAGAAACCTGCTGTGCTAAAAACACAGAGGAATAGCCTGAAAAGGTAAAAAATTAGCAAAAATACAAGATAAAGGGCAAATACTTACCGTGGGGTTTGAAGCACAAGGAAAAAAAGCCAGCGAAGGATCATGGGTCCGCGGGACCTAGGCACCAGGGCCTTATGGGTAGACCCAGGCCCTTGTTTTGCTTTTAAGGGGGTACCCCTTATATTTTTAGCGTTAAAAAGTGGTTTGAAGCACTAACTGGGAAATTCCTACCATTTGTTTTCTCATATATTTCGAACGGAGTCTGTGAAATATAATGTACATGTATACTTTGTACAACTTGGACAAATTCTTGAGGGTGAGAATTGCAAAATAGGTAAAATGCCCCACATGTGATCCCCTCTTCCCCTGGGCTTAACACTGATGGGTGCATTAACCAATTTAATTACCTACATTTTTGCTTAAATGTAAGTTTGTAGAGTAAATTAATTTCTCCTGGCAGTATCAGTGCCTTGTCAAGGAGACATCACCTGTCTACCACTAAAATTAATAATATTGTTGTATAGAAATTAGTTTAATTTACAACAATCAATAATAAGAATTATAGTACCACATAATTACATATAACAAGTTACATGTACAACTTTACCTGGAAGAAGTCTGATAATTTGCTTCATTTCCTCTTCAAATCCAATTTCAAGAATTCTGTCAGCTTCGTCAATAATTAGACACTGAAGATTCTTGAAAATAAACCCTTGCGTATTCTGCAAAATACATATTGAAGAAGAAACAAATAAATTGTAAAATTGGTTATGGTTCTACATGCACAGCGATAAAAAGTAACAAACTTTGTAATTCAGCAAATACTCAATAACCACGGTTGGTGTAATTTTCTTAACTCTTTCACTGCTAAAGTCGACTTTTCTCGACATTTGGAGGAGCAGTCAATGAACCACTTGTGATGTCGTCAATTTGAAAGTCAGCAGATTTTAGTGATAAGCATCTGATAGAGCTAGGTTTGACCTTTTCAAAGAACTATTCATTTTGTGTATCGGTCGCATCCTGACAGAGCTAATCGAGAAAAAGTCAATCACTTTTTAGTGCAAAATCGGTGCTTAAACAGGCCAAAACACCTGTAAAAGATCGAGGTCCTCTTTTCAGGGTATACCAATGTTTTAATCAAAACTTTTTTGGTCTAAAGGAAGGACGGATACAGTAGAAAGAAGTGGAAATAACAAAGCCGAGAGAAACGAAAGGAAAAAGAGCAAGAAAAAAAATGGAAACGATTTCGCAAAAAAAAAAAAAAAAAAAAAAAAGTCCAAATTTTGGCTTATGCGCGTGCGCCAAAGTACAATTTTGTACATTTTTCATGGAATCTTCATCAAAATCTTGCTGCATTGTGGAAAAGTGCTTTTAAGCAAAGTTAAAGGAAATTCAGGATCGTAGCATCAAAATTTCAGTTTAACGGTAGAAAAAAAAACCCTGTTTTTGGAGAAGTTTAGCACTGAAAGGGTTTCTTAAAGTACACATTTGACTCCTCAATTTTCAGAAGTGACAGCCCTTAGTGCCCTATGTATGCACTTCATGTACTGTATGTACAATTTGTTTCCCTAGTTTTAAACTCACTTGTAGGTGATCCAGTAGTCTTCCAGGCGTGGCTATCAGTAAATTGACTCCTTTCTGCAGACGTTCAGCCTCGCCCTTTCTGTTGGCCCCACCCATAACAATACCAAATGTGTGACTATGGTACTTGAGCAAGTCTCGTGCCACACCGTATGTTTGAAGTGACAGTTCTCGTGTCGGGGAGATTATAATCACTCCAGTACCTGGGTTAATGAGAAACACACAAGACTCAACAAACAGTGCCAATCTCTCATGTTCTTTCTTAGCTTGTTTGTTTTTAACATACATGTACAGTATTCACAAAGGAAGGCCAACAGGCTTTGGGACTTCGTCCCCTCAAAACAGAGTGCCAAATTCTCCAATAAGTCAGCTTGCATTCAAGGATTGGACAGTTCAAGGAAAAGCAACAAAAGCCAGATGTGAAATCAAACTTCCATCAGATGTTGTTTACCAAACGTGACTGGTGTCCAGACTTCCCTTTTTACAGGACTGAATGGTTACTAAGCAATTGCTTCGTATCTTCCAATACACGTTCTTTCACATTTGTTGTTCTCTTATTTCCATTCAAATTTCGTTGTTTTCCACTATGGGCTTTTCCAATAGAGCATCTCTATTGGAAGAAATTGAGAATTTGATTAAAGAGAAGCTTCAAAAGGTACATGTACAGTACCGCTCAGAAATAAGCGTCCATCGTATACGCACCTTATACGCATATACGCACATACGCAGACGCACATACGCACATACGCAGACGCGCGTATGCAATGAAGCGTAAGCACATACGCAGTTCTTTGTTATTCAATGCTCTTGGTTCTCATTGTGTTGTATTGTTGGAGAAAACAAATAAAGTTTCTTTGCGAGAAAATAATAAAACAGCGTTGGTCGATCGAATGATAAAATCTTTATTACTTACCGAAAGTTCCAAGTTCATAATGGTATAAAACAGTGCGTTTCCAAAACATTCACGGAAATATCTCGCTGACATCGAAAGCAGAATTCGCTGCAGATGTAAAATAACTGTTGCATATTTTCGACTCTTTGACCACATCAGGTTAAAGACGAGGAAGTTTCTTTAGTGTTGTTCTTCTTAACTTTAAGAAGAAACCGAGTTGGAGTTAGCTCGGTTCCGCCGAATCAGGACAAACATAACCTGCGATCAGGCAATCTTCCGACAAAACATGAAGCACGTGTGTAATGTCACGCGTACGAATTTTTTGTGTTATGACTTAAGACGCAAATATTAAACCTTAAAGTTCAATCTGTCATTTAGTTTTCTTTAGAAAAACGCAGTTAAATGTGTATGAAAGAATCTAAATCGGATACTTGCGTGCGGCGTTGTGTTACATTTATTTACGATGGAGTTTATTCGAAAGGTTTCAAATTACTTTTGACATATGCAAATTTTGCCAACTTTTGGACTCTTTTTAGCTGGGCCGCTTTAAAAAAGCAAAATTTGTTTAACTCCTCTAAAGCTGTAATAACAATTGATGCCGTTATCTGTGTTAGTAATAAAGACAAGTTTCATTCAAGAAGAATTTAGGTTCTGGGAATTTTATGCTAAATTCACCAAAAAATAAAACAAGTTCATTTCAAGCTAGATGCGATGGCGCGTCACAAGTCTGCCTTTCAATTTAATATTCACGGGAAGGCTTTACGGCTCCGATGTTTTTTGAGAGTTGATTAACGCAGGAAATACACAGCATAAGATTAAAGCTTATCACGAATAGTAACCAACTACTTTACCTCAGTGCTATTTTAAGTATTTTTTAAAATCAACCTTGAAAGTTGGGGTACGGCTTATCTACAAGTGCAGCTTATACATGTATGTACACGCCCCATCATGCCCCCCCCCCTCCTGTGTTTTTACTTCTACAATTACAAGGGTGTATTGATTGTGAGCTTATTACTGCACGCAAGGAGATTGTTACTAAGTAAAAGTGTAAACACATACCATTCCTTGGCTTAAAGCTGAGTTTATATAACAGTTCCACAGCTGGGATAAGAAATGCTAATGTCTTTCCACTACCAGTCCTTGCAGCACCAAGTAAATCTCTGTAACAAAAAAAATGTCATTAAAAAGTTCAATTTTATTAATCAAAAATTTCCTTGAGATACAAATTTAAGCACTCAAACACTGCAAAACAAGTACCTGAACACAGTCTCTACACCAAGTCAGCAATTATTAGTAGAAATTTATAAAACTTCAAGTTTATGGTTGCGAGGTCATACAACTGTATAAACTAAGTACTGTCAACAGTCGCCGGTAGATTTTCCAATAGATAATTATTTTATAAAAAATGTTGTTTATTTGATTATTGCACGACGTATTTTTAAATTCAAGGCACCCAATAATTATAATGCTGGGTTGAAATTTATGCTGGGTCCACATGGTGAAGTTTGAAATGATCACCCATGATTCATTTGGCTGCATCTGGCAGCATGGACATACCTTCCCTTAAGCAGCGGCACAATGCTTTTGTACTGGATTTCCATCATGTTGGTAAAACCCATGTCTGTGATTGCATTCAATGTCTTCTCGCTCACAACTTCTTCAAGAGACTTGAACTCTGTGCCATCTGGAACTGCCACTTCTGCAGAGGAAAAAACGTGTGACCTTCTTTAACACCAGTCAAGCTGAGAATTTTTAAATACAAGTGTCTACCCACTGAAAAAATGTTGTTACAAATAGAACAAAGAATTCTGATTATGACTCATCAAAATGATTTTGTTGGGTTACCTGATAGAGCAGTTTTCAATTGAGTGTCGTAAAACCAAAACCAAAGTAATTACTCTGGCCAATCACAAAGGACACTGACAATCCAGTGAACCAATCAAAACTCAAAGCAAATACATGTAACTGACACAAAGCACGGGAAAACGTGCACGAGCGAGTCACGATTGGTTTTGGTTTTTGTTCTGATTGGCTGAGAAAGTGGCGCGAAATTTTTAAGCCAATCACCAAGCGTAGTTATGCAAAACCAAAGCAAACGCAATTAACTTTCGACACTCAAGTGAAAACTGCTCTATATCCATAATAATTACATGACTTTGTGTGCACATATATATACATGTTTACATGTATGCTGTGGTTTCAATTCATCTTCAATTTAAAATTTTCAAACCAGTTCAATTTTTATTTCTCTTTGTTTCAGATTGTGAATAATGAGTTAGAGACAAAATAAAAATATACAGTAGATCATACTGGTTTCAAAAATTTTAAACCAAGGATAAATTTAAACCACAACGTACAGGAAAAAATTGAACCTCCTGCATAAATCAGCTACATTAATTTTTCTGGTATTTTCAGTCAAAGGCTGAGATGATTGACATCCACCACTCAGATGTTCTTATTGACCTTAAGGGTTGCATGTGATTGGTTATCACCATAAAAATTTTAATGTTTAAAATGTTGTTGTGTTCTTATGGGTTTAATTATCCCAGAAAACAGGCTGGCCTGCTAGTTTAGATCTCAGGAGAAATTCTTCTACTAAAGTGAAAAATTCCCAAACTGACTCTGCGAATTGCATGATGTGATCATGTTCTTATTGATAGCATCCCTGTTGCCAAAACCTCTTCATGTGAATGCAGGATATAATCTATTTGTCTTGGGTAATCTGGGTAGCAAGCAGCCTGCTTACACTGGCACAACGTATTTGATATATTTAGGACTAAAGGCCCTAAATTAGAATAACAAGTTACCTTCTGGTAAGCTCACACTTTCATACGTCGAATGCTTCTGCTTCTTTGCCACGGCAGGCTCCAAACCATCATCGTTCGATAAGATAGTGGGTTCAATTCCTAGCATTTGAACAGGAAATTACATGTAAGGTAAACAACTAATGCATGTAACATTAATGTACAGTGATTGCATGTAGTTGCTTACTGCGCTGGATATATTTTTTATGTATGAAAAATTACAAATAAAAAAACTTTATTCAAATATTGATGTCTTTGGCACTGTCATGCTAATCGGGGAAGTTGTAAACAAAATTATGAACAAATATCGTAAATATTACACAGAAACTTGTTAAAAATCCCAACTGGCAGGAGGCAGACCACTTGGCTATTCACAGAGCATGGAGGAGTTAAATTCAGGGCCACCAATGACAAATCCAACTACTGTAGTGGCAGGGAGGAGGATATGAACCTGGGACCTTGAGATTACATGTCCAGTGCCCTAACCACTACACCACGCTGCCTCCTGTATTACTGTGTCTTACTGTTTTGATTTGTATGAACCAAATACAAGTACAGATGTATGTTGTAAGTCAAAGGTTGAAGACAAGTTTAACCTGAAAACCAATTTGACCTACAACATATATATGAGCTTACAGCAACGTTGGCTTTTAGCTTTATTAATAATTATCTTCATGTACCTTCTTGAACTTTCTCTCCATCTGAGAAATTAGCGCCTTGTCTTTTCGTTGTCTCTTTAGGTTTCTTCGCCTTAGGAACTACAAACAATTGGGGAGAAATTAACTACAGCTTAAAAGTGCTTTGACACCAGGGGATTATTGCACAGAACAGCTGAGATTTCAGTTCTGGTTCTACATGTGAATGGCGGAGTGACGAAGTCAACAGTCGATCACAAGCTTGTCGCCTTATAAAACCTACCTTTATCGATCGCTGAGTCGCTGGGACGTAGCTTCCGCTTTAAATTTTTCTTCTTTTTCTGTTTTATGTGCTTATCCATACCCATAAAGAACGTTTAAACGTGGTTTATATGGCCCAAACAAAACTCAACTCAAACTACAAACGTAAACGCACGTGAATGTGTGAATGATGCCTTGGTAGCCGGGCCTGCCGGTAGTACCGCTGGTCCCAACAAGGCGCGCGGGCTTCCGTTCTCTCCAAATTTGTTGGGAGGCCATGGGTCCATAATGATAAGAGTTCGTTTAAACAACAACAACAACAACAACAACAACAACAACAACAAACTGACACTAGCTAACGCCTGGGTCAAACTTTAAAGAGGCCAGGCAGCGTAAACGTTTTTAGCAGGACGTTTACTCAAATACGGGTCTGCAATGCGTACATGTGCGAACAATTTGTTAGAAACTTTTTGTTAGCGGATGCAGATGCGTGTTTGGACCACCCATTCACAAGATTTTTTTTCACACCCTTTTAATTTAAGGCAACAACATTCGAACAAATGAGAGAAGAAATGTAACCTGCGCACATAAAATAAAGTAAAAAAAAAAAACCTGTGCGCGTGCATGATGAATGCGGAAGCCGTCGCGGAGAGCCACGTCAGAACAACGGAAAAAGTAAACAAAATTTAAAAAAAAGCTTGTACGTTTTCTTGATTTCTGTAATAGTTATTGCCGGATTACTGTACAATTTTTAGCATCCATTTTTCTGCATTTCTCCCAAATAAAATATACTTAATGACGTCAGCTGCAAATTATTCTTTGTAACGTTCAGGCCCTTTGTTTCGTAAGAGCGCGCGCTCTCTCAGAGTTTCTTTAGCCGAGAACGGTGCTAAGAGAAATGAAAGTTTAACCAGAGAAATATAATGCAAATGAAAATGAGAACTTCACTGTTTCTTGTATTTTGCGTTTTGAGTTGCTTTTGTTCAAAGTTTATTGTCTGTGACGTCGCTGGACAAGAAGGTAAGACTAAAATGAGAAAATCTGTCTCGTTAGGTATGGACTGAACTTGCTCGATACTTGGCTAACGTTGTTGAACGTAAGGTTTGTCTAACTAATTTGGTCGTTGATTGAGGAGACAAGGATATTAAGAAGCCGAGAACTTTTTCATGACTCTTTGCTGTGAAAGCGCCCTGTATGTAGTTATGAAAACAAATTCTTTACCTTATTCAATTCAGCTCGCATAATTTCAAAAGTATTTTTTATTTCAATTTTGTTTCTATACGATAGTGGTAATGTTTCATTTTGTCGAAATACGAAGAAGTGTTTTCGAAGTTTGTTAAGACCTTTTTAGGATAGTGTTTTATGAATATTTTCTGGTAAGCCTTAAACACTTGATAAAAAGAAGCATCTTCCTTTTTCTGTTTCTATCGTGTCAATTTGTTAGCTGCACTGTAATACTTATAACTTGTTTTGTGTTTATTTAGGAACGAACCTGAACACGCTTCAGTTTCTGGACATTGATGTGCGGGTAGAAAAGGCAAACGAAGATAATCAAACCGTCACAAAGGAAATGAAACATTTCTTCGTAAGTAATTTTAAGTTAGGGCCGAATCGCACTAGCGGACAAATTTTGTAACAAATGGTAGATTTCATCATTAATGAGTCACTTGTTGCAGATCACAAGTGCGATTACGTTTTTCGAGACCTACAACTTGTCCAACATTTTAGGAAAACAAAGAAGCAGCTGTCTTATGATTGGTCCGCGTTGCACGCGCGATACATTTTGTCAAACAATTGCAAAAACAAGTGCGTACGACTTGTTGGACAATGGCAAATTTTGTCAAAACGGACAAATCATCAAAGGGGCCGAAGTCCTGCCTCGAGGCAGGACATTTCATGACAAGTCGCATTCCCATGCCCTCGTAATGCCAGATAACAATACGTTGTTGATTGGCTATTGTGTTTGGCCCAAACTGGACCTAATAACAACACGCACACCAAAATTTTTGCGATAGTATGCACCGTGATGTGGCTCTCACTATCATAATTCAGTCGCAAAATCTTTCCGCGATAGGCAAGGCATGTTTATAAGCGAAGTATTTGCCCAATGTAAGAATGAGAAAAGAAAAAGTTATCTTGAGACGACTCATTATTCCACTGCATGAGAACACGCGTGCTCTAAATGCAAATTTTTTTAGAATTTTTTTACCGCGTGGTACTGCATATTAAATGTTTGCCCAAGACGGCCGTGCTGAGAAATGTACAGGGATGCCAGAAGCACGTGCAAAGCTATTGTACTAATAATTTCACCTTTTGTTCTCTTTAAGATGTCTCTGACTTGTCGCGACAATTTTGTTTTTGTCAAAAATGTCATGACATTTAAAACTTGTCCGCTAGTGCGATTCGGCCCTTAGTCATTTTTTCAGTAAATGTAAAAATTTGTCCGATGGCGGCCCATACGGTCGCAAGCGTAATTTCCTTGAAAACCATATGTAGTAATATGTAGCAACCAGGCAACCAGGGGGGGGGGGGGGGGGAAGAAACGAGGTCTGGGACCGAGTAGCCATGCTCTCACAACTTGCAAAGCGATCAATTCACGATGTAGTCAGCGGTTTTTGGACGATGATGGAACAGGCAATCTTTTCCCGCGAAATGGAAGCTGCTGTCGTGGAATCACTTATTATAAACGGGTTCAATTCTCTTAACTAAAAATCTAAAAGCAGCGTGTTTAAATCCGAAAATTTCGTCATCGTCGTGTAGTTTTAAGAACGCAGAATTTTGTGATGCCGTGCTACTTTTCAGTGCTGAAATGCAAATGTTTGACATGTTTGTACCACGATTTTCAACTGGCCCACATGGGGATTGTAAATGAAGTAAAACAAAGAAAGACCAAGTCAACAAACAACCTCAAACAATAGAGCAAGAACAATAGCTCCGACCAGCGCGGGAATATTCGATCGACACGTTTTCATTACCATTCCCGTGATGGTTTTATTTCATAACAAACACCACATATTGACACCAAGAACCTTTCCGGAGAAATTTTCGCTGCTTTAAAGACAAAACTTAGAAATTCTTTTTTATTACTACATATATAAAAAAATCGAACTCTCTCACTGGTCCCATGTTGTTTTTGTTTTGGCAAGTTCACAAAGAAAGGAGCTGCTCATGCGCCTTAGAGACATCCGCTGACTACCGCCCCGATGATTGCTTTGCAAGTTGTGAGAGCATCGCTCAGATTTCATATAAGAGAATGTATGGGAAGTTGCTTCCCCCCCCCTGGTAGCAACAGTTTGATTTATAAGTTGTTTCAATTGAGTGGTTTTTCGGCCAACTTTACAAATATATATAACAAGAGGTCCCCCTTGAGGGCCGTACGGGGAGAGAGGGAGAGACCCTGGGAACGAAGCGCTCTCCGGAAATCAGAAAGCCTGTTCGCAGGCTAGGAACGAGGTTGCGTCTCGATCTGGCAGTGCCACAAACAATTTGGGTAATATGTAAATTGAACAAAAATCATTTTTGTTCTTTTGTTTCATTTTTTAGATGGATCATGAAATACTGACTCCAAAGGAAACATTTATCACCAATCAACCTGGTGCACAAAATCCGTCACGGTATTCTGTCGGACTGCACTTCAGGTCACTTAACCTAATGCTCACCTTGAACGTGACAGTAGCCAGATGCGAAACTCATAACAGGACTGGAATCGAGACTGGAAAGACTCAATACGGAAAAATATTGACCAAAAAGGCAAGTTTAAATAACTCGTTTTTTCCCTGATTATTAACAAAATGTTTTACTTTGGAGAATTGACTGAAATTACGTTCACGAAGACGCCAGGTTTAATCCTTAGGTACAGCTAGGCTAAGAGTGGATTTGGTTTAAATTTTGTAAAACTCCAAAAAAAGCAAAGTCAGTTTAAAGGAGATATAGTAGGAGAACATGAGTTAGGGCGCGGGATTTGTAATCCGGAGATCCCAGGTTCTGGATGGATTAGTGATCGGTGGTCCAGAATTCAACTCCTCTACATAGTTATAAATAAAGATAGTTATAAATGATTCGGAACATTACCAGAAATACATGTCTGTGTTAGACGGGACGAAATTAAACTAAATTAGAACTAGTTTTAATAACTTTTTCTCCTAATTTCCTATCGCCTGTTTTCAGGATGGCATTCAAATCTCACTTGATTACAACAGCTCAGTTGATAGTAGTGCAGATACAAGCACAACATCCACAGCATTACATTGGATCACGTGGCCATTTAAGAGCCTTGGAAATAAAATGGCGATCGTGTATAATTTTTGGGCGGACAAGACGATGAAAGTGTTACATTGGATAGCTTGGCCATTTAGGATCCTTACAGACAAGTTTGTGGTTGCATACGATTTCTTAGCAGACGTTTGCAGTTCCCTGAAGGAGAAAGTAAAGAAACAATTTGATGACCCCATAAAAATTATAGAAGCAGTTCTGGAAGTAATCTGGATGGTGGTTAGCCCTTTTGTACGAGCTGTTATTTGGCTGTGCGAGAATATTATAGATGCCAAGAGATATGTTAAGGTAAGGAAGTAAACACTCTTTTGAGAAAGGACACTACAAAAGTATTAAAACTTGCATAAATCTGAAAATGCCCCACCGCACCTTAGAATTACCCCTTCCCGTGGAATTCATGAAAAACGACCGCCTAATTCCACCCTCGTACACAGCTTCCTGGGAGTTTTATTAATAGAGTTGACCTCATAACTCCCTTTTCGAATTCTTTTTTTTTGTAATTTGAATTTGAATAAACATGTATGTTTGCAGCCGATTGTTCAACAAAATCATTCGAGGTGTGCAGTTCTCTAGATCTGTTTACTTTTTCATTTCTCGCTTAACGATGACGGTTAACAGTTTATAATTTATTTTTAGATGTTTTTTAACTTGAAGACTGCATTATTCTTGGAAGAATATCCAGCTGTGCTAGGGTATATCACAACTTGTAAAATGATCGGAGGTAAGCTGTCATTCACTAAACTTAAGTGGGGGTAATATTACTTATCTTTACCTCGCTGAAACCTGTGCTACCTGTCTTCAAAGTTCTTGACAGATTCATGTATGCTTCGTAAATTTGACAAACTCTAATGCTTAGTGTGTTATATAGACTGGCTCAGTTTAAACGAAAAGGATAATCCTAACCAGGTCAAACGCAGAGAAGTGGTGGGTTAACCACGTTTTGATGTCTAGGTTTAACTGAACGAGCCCGGCGTTTGCATTATGAATCCGTTAACAGAAAGTGCTTGGTTCAAAAGGTTCTTTAGGGCGATCCAGGGCCGTAACTAGCAAGAGGTAAAGAGGCTCCCTCTTCTATTTTTTATCCCAAAATTTAAAAAAAAATATTTTATTTTGTTAAAAAATCTCCCATTTAAAAAAAAAAATTTTTTAAGAAGTAATATAAAAAATTTTAATTTTTTAATGGGTATCCACAACCCCCATTTTTTTAATCCCCCGATTGCGCCGCGCACTTTACCTTCTCTTCTAACTACAGTAACTTTATTTTAGAATACAGAATCTGTATGACAACATGACAACAACAGTTTAAGAGTAATCAACAAAATTCTTTAATTCCATCTGGTATAGCCGGTTTTTTAAAACTCTGCTTCCACTCTTGTAGAACACTTGTCCAAGTTTCTATCGCTGTGGCCGTGGAATTGGATGGACTCCATTGAGTACATTGGCTTTACGTGGGTCATTTTGTACTTCTCTTTCACCTTGATCAAGTTCGCTATGATGAATGAGCGGCAAATGTTAAGGTAAGCTTTAAAATTATTTAATTTCTAAAGTAATGACATCTAAGTTGGACAAATATGGATTGTGTTGGAGCAGCAAAGTTTGTAGGCGGTCTATTTTCCAATTACACGCATAGGGGCCTGGGAACGGGCTCTGTCGATCCGTAGGTTGTGATTAGCCGACGTCATGAAATGTCATGAGGGGGTTTACTTGGTTGAGAGATATTAGACATAAGGGACCTTGAGATTGAAGTACGAGTACGCGACTGACTACGAGTACGAGTGCTTTCGATGATTACTTTTCACATTAATGTCGCGTGCTTATAGTCTTTTCTTCAACTAGTCAGCACTAGGGAGGAGTGAGGGATCTGGGAGCGCAAATGGACTTAAATTCGATTTTCGTACTCGTATTCCGATCTGAAGGTCCTTATTTAGATTTTAGTGCGAGTACGACATGAGTACAACATTTACCAAATAAAAGTGTAAAAAGGGATTAGCCACGTGTGAACAAGTATCATTTTGGTGGGAAAAACATGGTAGCCGTCGATATCTTAGTTTTCACATGACGTCATTAAAATTCCAAAATCCAGAATCGCGAGATCCCTGCTTTTTTCCTTCCTGCTTCCGTCCAAGCCTGTTGCGTTTTTTTTTTTTTTTTTTTTTTTTTTTTTTTTTTTTTTTTTTTTTTTGGCGCGGGGCGTCGAAAACACTTACGAGCCCTTGCAAAATGAGATAATGGGGAAAAAGATTCGGAGAAGCTCCCAACGGGTTATCAAATGAACATGCCCCGACAAAAACAACATTATGTAGAAACAAGTCTCATTTTTTGAATCACGAAAATATAAAACAACGTTCAGGTTCAACAACTTCAGTTTTGCTGCGCACAAAGATGAAATGAGAGCTTTCAGGGATTTATTTCTCTCTTCATTCTTACTAAGAACCTCACTGAAAACTTGCCGTCAAATATCATACGAGGTAGTCTGCGTGTGTAATAAATAAATAACCCACCACGACCATTCTCGACCCCAGAGCCGTCGTGTTGGGTGGGGGCACCACGACCAGGTGCCTGGTGTTATTTAGCGTCCGATAGCAGGTAGACTACTTGTAGTCGGTCTTTTTTCTTGGGGTCCGACCCGACGAGCGTGTGTTTTTATATCGGGAACGCGAGCGCAAAAGGGCAGCATGGACGAGAAGGGGATTGAGGCGAGAGGAGATGTTTTTCCTCGCGCACTTGTCTCGCCCCAATCCCTCCTCGCGCGTCTTTCAAAACCCTAAACCCGCTCTCCGATAGTGATTTCGAGAGAAAAACAGAATGCAAGAAGTCTAGATAGCAGACGTCACAACTGTATTAATAATATACGATTTATTTCATGTTCTAGAATGGCCAGGCGCACTGGAAAGAACCGTCATTAGAGAACACTGAATAGGATGAATCTGAAGCAAGAGATTTATAATTCAACTTGATTATTTCTTTTGATTTCCAATGTGTTGTTTACAACAGCACATGTACAGTTATGTTCATTTTGAATAAATACTTTGTTGGATTTTTTGCGTTTGACACCTAATTTCAGCAGAATTGTAAGTTCTTGTGGTGTCTAAACGGGGAAACATTTGCTTCGCAAGCAAAAGGTTTCTGTATAAAACTCAGAAACAATTTTTTTTTTCTGGGAAGCAAAATGTAAATTTTCCAGATAAATGTGCATACTGGGGGGCCTGATTTATAAGGGAAAAATTTCGTTTTCGGGGGCTTCAAAATCAACTGAAATTTTTTTAGCGAACAAAGTTTAACAGAGAGATTATAGAGGTTTGAGCACATTGTACCTGTTTAGTGGGCTTAGCAAATGGAAACAAAAACAGGCAACTAAATACTTGAGACAGTCAGCCAAATGAAAATCACTCCTACAACCTTGGTCAATACGTCTTGGGAAACTTGTTACTCGTAAAATAATTCTTTGGTCTCCCGGCTGGAAAAATTTTTTTTTTTTTTTTTCCCCCCCTCTCCCCTTTTTTTTTAAATTTAAGGGGGGGGGGGGGGGGGGGGGGGGGGGGGGGGGTAGTCCTTCAAAAATAGTCAATCCGGCGAGTTTATCAAATATTTATCAGCTACTGCTAAGAGGAAGCCGTCCGTAGAATAACATGTACGCTTGACTCTTGAGCACTTTAGCCTCCGCCACTGTGACCACGCTTGAATCACTGACGTGAAACCACTGACCACCTGGAGCAGGCTCGTGACGACACCTGGAATTGCGATGCTTTCCTTTGGTGTTTCCAGCAGTCCACATGTTTTTGATAAACTCTGTTAGTTCACTCATGCTGGTTATCTTGTCGTAAAGACCTTTGGCCGGTGGCTCCCTCACTTTCACACAAGCTGTGTAATGCCCGCTGTTCATGTTACCACTATGTTGAATTATACCATACAGTGAGTACAGCACCTGCCCCTCCGAGTCTGCTCGAGTCTGAAAAAAATAATACCGTATTTATTCCATTAAGCGCCCAATCTCGAATAAGCGAGAAATATAAATGATAAGAATAAGCAAGAAATATAAATGATAAGAACCGACGTTTCGGTGCATCTTGCGCCATTATCAAGGTTACATAATTAGTGATAAAAAAGCGGTTGTGAAAAGGCGAAGTTGAAAGCGAATTTGCATAAAGTGTTATATTCGCTTTCAACTTAGCCAAATCTACAACCGCTTTTTTATCACTAATTATGTAACCTTGATAATGGCGCAAGATGCATGCACCGAAACGTCGGTTCTTATCATTTATATTTCTTGTATCATGTACTTCCAAATCGTTTCTTATAAGACCCTGAAGGTTGGAAAAGTTAATAAGCGCGCAGCCTCGAAAAAGCGCCCGTTCCCCCTCCCCCTCCCAAAAAAATGAAGTACACAAAGAGAAGATTGAAATCGACTTGTACTACTTATATAAGGAATCTTCTCAAAGACCGAGTTTTCTTAGTATTTTACAGAAACTTTCAACCAACAGTTAATATTCTGCTTTGGTACTTCTTCACGTTTTGTTATTATTTATTGTTTTGTTGCAAAATAAACTTAGTACTTGCTTAAAATGGTAAACTTTAATGAGCGCCCAGCTTCGAATAAGCACCCACTCTCAAGGTCCAAAAATTTAATAAACGCCAGGGCGCTTAATCGAATAAATACTACTACAAATAATAATACTACCGTGGCCGATGTGTTGAACTCAAGTCCGACAAGTTTCTAATCTGACTAGCTTCAAGTTACTAGTCTAGCTATTGGTAGAGTGGAGGAGTTGAACCTGGCCAAGCGCCATTTGGCAAGTTTCTCAAAGATTAGATTGGTGAAAATGTAGAGGAAAGAGACCCTGCACACATCAGTTAGAATGCGTGCCGCCCCCTACCTAATCCCTAAGTGGAACCCAGCTTGCAGGCTAGAAGGAAATGACCTTAATCAAAAAAGAAGTTCTTTAAAAAAGTGTACAAAAAAATGAAGTAAAGTTAAAAATAAAACTGCTGTCAATTTTAGCAACATAATAGCGATATTCTATTACAAAGGTAAAAAGACAAGGCAACTTCAAGTTATTGTTTTGGCTTGTCACGCAATCTTGCGATCTTGTATTTTTATAACTAAGCAAAAACATTTTTCACTTCATAGGCACTTTAACCCTTAACATGCTAAGCGCGGAATCCGCGATTGGAGGAATGGCCATTCTGCCACTTATGACGTCACCAATTACACGTCAGCAGATTTTGTGATTTCATCTTATAGAGCTGGATAGATCTTTCCACAGGACTGTCCATCTCAATATTGACTCATTCCGACAGAGCCGAAGAAAACGTGATCAGTTTGGTGAAAATCGGTGCCAAAACAGGCCAAAATACCCGTACTTGATCATGATCTCCTTTCCAGGGTTTTCCATTGATTCAGATCAAAACTCAGGCCAGAGAAGGGGTGAAGAGTAAAAGATAGAGAGAATAAGAAAGCAGAGAAAAACGAAAAGGAAAGGAGCAAGGAAAAAAATCGGAACGGTCAGCAAAAAAAAAAAAAAAAAAAAAAAAAACAAGTCCAAATTTTGGCTTATGCGCATGCACCAAAGTAAAATATTGTACATTTTTCCATGGAAATTTCATCAAAATCTTCCTCATTGTCAGAAAGTGCATTTTTAGCAAATTTAGGGAAATTTTGGACCGTAGAGCCAAGAAAATCGATTAACGGTTAAAAAAAACGCGTTTTTGGGAATAATTTCAACATATTAAGGGTTAAACTACCCTAAACTTGCGTGACGCGACAATAGAACAAACCCTACCCCATGCGCGAATCAAATCCATCTTCCTTCACTTACCTTTCCACTTCTGCTACAAAACGGAGCCAGGTTAAGTTCCAGAGGAAAGTCCACGTGCTTGGTGAGTTTTCGTAGAGTGAAGCGAGCCTGCTGGAAGCGTTTGAGATGAAGAGTAAGCACTGGAGGAGCGAGCGAAATCAATAACTGTTTGCTGGCAATGGTGTACACAGTCTGATGTTTGGAATCCTTGATCTTGTTCTTCGAGGACTTTCCAGCCTTTGCACCTTTGGGTTCGTCTACAAAAAACACGAAATAAAAAAGGGAGTTAGCATTAGGATCGATTTCCGCCACTATCTCGCGTCCGGAGAAGGAGCAGACCCCTCAAACAGCGGCTGGTATTCTAGCTTAGTCAACAATTAACATCCTTTAAATCCTCTATTTGGGTTGTCACGCAAAACATGTGGCGAAAACTGGGAGTGACGACTCAAAGAGATTATAAATCTTTGACTCGTCACGCGACAATAAAAAATGAGCATTGCGTGACAAGTACGGTGTTGTCGCGCAACTTATACGTTAAGTCCTCTCTTCAGTGGAGTTCAAGGGTAAGGGCCTAATTACATGATTCCGGAATGACTTTCATTCCGGAACAGTTCATTCCATCCCCATATATTTCTCTATATCAATTTACATTATACCAAGACGAAAGTCAAGTCATTTCAGAATGAGTTCATTCCCGTTTTCATTTGATTTCGGAATGAAATTTTCGTTCTGGAATGACATTTCATTCTGGTATCAGGTAAACACAAAACGTTTTCAATTTCGTTCCGAGCGCCTGAAAAAAAACCGCATATTCGGAAGCCACAGTTTGATCTCATAATCGGTCGTTAAAGATTGAAATGTGTTCTCAAATAGGCTCAATGAGATAATTGCGCGAAAGTTTTGATCCCGCGGGAAAGCCTTTGGATAAGCCGGTCGAGTCGTCATGTGAGTGCAGAACGAAATTCATTCTGTGAAAAAGTTTCTTTCCAGAATGAAAGTCATTCCGGAGTCTGTAAAGAGGCCCTCAGTGAACAATAGAACATTATTTTTACTGACCTTCCGAAGACGAGTCACCACTATCTTCATCCTTATTGTCATCGTTTGCTGTCTTAGACGTTTTCTCCTCCTTCATTTGTTGCGCCCGCTTGCTGCACTCTTCACAAGCAAATTTATTATTACCATCTAACATCTCAGACGCGCAAAACTGGCTTAAACATGACATGACAGAACACTCCCCTTGGGAGGGGTTATAGGCAGGCTGTAGTGTACGAGGTCTTCTTGATCTGCAGTCAGTCTCGATTTCCTCTTCAGAATCGGTTTCACATTCATCAAAAGTTTCTCCACAATTAGCCTTTTCTGTTTCATTTTCCGTTGTAGAATCAGAACAAGACCTTTTGTCCCCTACTGCGTTTGTTTCTTGTTTTGCCGGTGAACAGTTTTGGTCGTTTTCCACGCGCCAAGTAGCGACAGAATTCGTCGAGGAATTGTTTTTACTACTAGCTACGGAAACAGTTTCAAAGTTACCTGGAGGTAGACCTTCTGTTGGAGCAAACATTTCACCCCCAGTTTCAAGGTTTTCCGGGTTATCCCGTGGAAGGCCTTCCGTTGCAGCAAAAGTTTCTTTGCCACATTCAAGAATTCCTTCCCCTTCTTGAACACCCTTGTCTTCCAAAGAATTTTCTGTACAAGCCGTAGTAATCGTACCACTAAAATTCACCGACGCAGCACTGGAAACATCTACAGCATCTTCGTGGAATCCGTCGGCATTTTCTAAACTCCTGTCCAAAGCTAAGTTGACGATTTCTTCCACAATTTCATTCAATATACTCGACAAAACACTCTGGCTTCCATTATTTGCTAGCTTCACATCAGGTTCATTTTGAAAATACGAATCTTCATTTTCCATCTCGAAGTCGCTTGACTCTGACGTTGAAAGCTGATCTCTTCTTTCAACACCACGCAAACTGCTTGAATCTTGCTCAGACATTTTGTTTGCGTTAACCTCGTTGTCACAATTTGAATTATCCATCGATGACATTTCGTTATCAACACCGAGTAACTTTTGTTGAAATTCTTGATCATCTCTCTCATTAGTAATGCAATCTTTTTCATTTGTTCCTTTCTGTAGACAATCAGTGCTATCCGTTTGAAGCTGCTTTGCAGCTCCGTCGTTCTCCATTGCCTGATTTTCACCCAAATCTTTGGAAGCATCTTCCACCGTTTCCGTTTGTTCTGTACAATCGCGATCAACAGTATTATTTTTTAAATACTCGACTTTGTTAGAATCTAAAATACTAGTGTCACAATCCTTCTCACTGGCCTGTGAGTGCTGCAAATTGCTTACAACACCTTCTAACTGGACATCATTATTGGGCATCACTTCAGGACCACCGCTAGAATTCACAGCCACCTCAGTTTCGTTATTAATGTCCAGTGCGGCAACACGTTCGTTCAATTCGTGGTCTTGTTCGTTATCACTGCCTTCCAAGTCAGATACGTTCATTTGGTCAAGTTCATCGCCGTCCTCTGCCGTGTCTCTTTTAACGTCTTCGTCATCTTCCCCTTTGTTATCGTTTCCATCATGACAGGCTTTTCCTTTCTTTCCATGACCTTTCCCCTTTTTACCTTTCTTCTGCATAAGACAAAAACGCACAAAGGCAAAACGGAGTTGACAGTAGTTTTTACAGTCTTTATACCGTTGACTGGCACTTATTCTAGTTAGGAAATGGATGCCGTTTTTGGCAAATCTCTGTAAAAAGCAACTCCGACTAAGAGTTTACGATTCTTATAACTATCCAATCGCAAAATCGCACAAGTGCCCCGAAAATTCTTTAAGCTGTCATGGCATCGACATGTTGCTTATAGCAATTTCCAAGCTAAAGTCGCGGGCTCACGTAGCTTTGGGAAACTAGTTTCTTCCTGACAATGGAAGTTGTTCCTCGGACTACAGTTTTGAGAGGTGTTCTCACAGGCCAGGGATCGTAGCTATGGTAAGGAAAACGGGCTCAACTTTACCATCCACGGTCGCATATCTAACTCAGAGAACACTCGATTGACAGCAAGACGGCAAGTGATGACACAGTTATAAGTAAGTTAAACAAAACCGACAAACGGACCGCAAACAGAAGGACTTAATTTGACTAACAATAGACAGATCGAAACTGACCAATTACTGTTGACAAATTTTACAAGAATTTTACAGCCCATAACATCAGTCACGGCAAACTGACCAATAAGCTTCAACGGACCAGACTTATAACATCATCGACTGACAACAACTTTTCACTTGACTCTGAAGATGACTTCCGCTCAGGTTGTTTACACGTCAGTCAACAACAACAGTCCTACTTAGAACTACTCTCACTCGGACTATCACACTATACGAACTACTGATACTCCTGGGTTTAAGTTTCTTTAGTCCGTTGGTGGCCATATTAACGGGGTTCCACTGTAGTTGAAAATCAGTTGGATTCGTGTTTCGTGACAGTTTCAATCTATATTTATCACTCACCCTTTCAGCTTTTCTGGCTGATTTCAGCTGATGTTTACTGGGACTCTTGCCCTTGGAATCCTCTTCTTTATTATTACCTTCGAAGCTCGTTGACTCGTGGTTTGGGGTCTTCGGCGGTGATTTTGCAGTCTGTTTTCCTCCTTTTGCGAAGAACTTATTGTTGAAGGATTCCTACAAGTAAAACAAAAAATCATATAGATTCTAGCATTTATAATAGTACAATGACTGCATAACTGTGTGAAATATACTGAAAAATACCAGGTTATTGATTTAGCGAAGTAAGAAACGCGTGGTGTTTTTAGTTAATCTTTGTATGAGCATTCAAATGGTTTTAATTCTCCTTGACTAATAAGAACCCTAAACGCTGTCACGTCAGCATGACGTCACAGCATATGTCATGTGGCCGTCAGGGCAACCTCTCGAACTGAATAATCGACCAGTCAGAATTCAGAGTTTGCTCAATGCAATCGGCTTCAATCTTGTTCAGTTGTGACGATCTGTATTCCTTTGTGGCTCTTTGGTATTCTCTATTGTGTGTTTCTACTGTTTTGAATCGTTATTTTGGGGTTGTGACTCAATTTTTCGACCGGTTTTTATGGAACAAAATATCCTAGCCCTAGGCTCTTTCAAGAAAACGAGAAACCTTGTGAGATTTTTGTCAGCTTGTGTGCTACTTGTGCAAATGTACGATCATAGGCGGCGTTCATACCTGCGGTGGTGATGCAAGCGGCAGAGACAAGTCCAGAAATGTCTCCTCCACCTTGAATTCCTAAAATGATGCGAAAGAACCCCGAGGAGGGGATAAAACGTTTGATCCAAACTTCAGTTTAACAGTTAATTTATTCCCAGTAGTTTTCAGCTCCGCATATCGGGGGAATTAAAAGCTTGCGGATGGCATTTGGAGAATTTATTACAAAGGAGGCACTCTCTTCCCTGGTAGCCGTCAAAATTGCGAACAAGCCCAAGTGCTTACTTTTTGTGAAAATCTTTACGGCGGGAGGGGGCGAAAGAGGGGTAACACTTATTTTCGGGAGGGGAACACGAAAAATACCGAAACGTGATAAAATTAATCAGAAGTTGAGCTCAAATGAACCTAAAATATTGAATTAAAGAACAGAGGGGGACTAGGTACAGTCATTAAGTGGGAGAAGCTTGGTAACTAACCTGATGACATTGATGACACGTCACGATGCTAACGAGCCTGCCAGCAAACACGCTATCTATCAGCGGTGCTTCAGCACTAGCGCCATACTCTGTGGAATTACAGCAATCAGTTTAGTCACAAACGGCGCAAAGACCTACAGACCTTTCTTATCCATTTGTTATTCTTTTTTTTTCATGCTATTCTGCCCGTCAAGCCTTGTCCGGAATTCTTAAGTCTTTGAAAATAAACGTCTAACCGGTAAATTAGATGAAAGCGCGGGAATATCTCGTGGCCCAAACCACGGTGTTTTTTTCCCCTGGTATTGATTGGTTGAAATTAAACGTAATGTACAAGTATTGTGAGCCAATCGAATGCGCAAATTCGGCAAACGCAATCTAACAGAATGTCACTTTTAAATAAGCAATTTAATTCAACAAAAACTGATACTGAATGAAGTTTACCTTTGACTTGTGCTCGTTTGTTCTCGTCCAAGTTCTTGGTGTCAGCTCCACCAGTAATACCAAAAGATTTCAACACAGCGACCTTGACTCGCTGATGAAAGAATAAATAAATAAATAAATAAATAAATAAATAAATAAATAAATAAATAAATAAATAAATAAATAAATAAATAAATAAATAATTAAAATTATGATGATGCTTTCCTCATGTACTCTTTCGCAATATATACAAGCTAGATAGCTGTGAGTCAGTAAAGGCTATCTTCATGTTATTACAGTTACTCAAAACATCAAAATTTACAATGTTTGTTCCAGTTAAAATATTTATGACTTTTGCGTTACCACCTTTTCTGAAATTCATTGAAAAGTATATTAATCAAATTACCCTGAGCTCTTCATTCCGGATTGAGTCGAGAAGATATCGCAGCAGTTCTTGACTGTCTTGCTGTCTAAATCCCCTGAATCTTGTGGCCCTGTAAAGCAAATAGCAATTGGACTGGGTTAAAAGTGATATTGGTACACTTTCCACCTTATCGTCGTGATCCTGTTCAGAGAGGTGACTGGGTATACAAAATTTATCACTGAGGTATGCTGCTAGCTAACATGACGTAAATTATGGCGTCATAAATAGAGGATAATACATGGTTGCGCGGAGATATGAAATTTATCTTCGAGTGTGCAAATTTCCGAAGATTACCGAAGATTGCTGAGGAAGATCCGAAGATGTTTCGACTTTAAGTGATAAATTGGCTCATGAGCATGAAACGTGGCACTCTGCGAGCTGATTGGTCAAAAATGATATCACAATGTGTGGATATCATTTTTATCCACACATGTGGATACCATTTTTATCCATTTGCTACCACTTGCTATACCACTGCAGTTTTGTGGGTTAAGGCACAATCATGCGAAGTTCTGAAAAACGTGTTTAGATCACAGTAAAGCTACCACTATACTAAGATCTTAAAACTTTTGCAATGAGACACTAACGTTTTGCAAATCTCTCCAAACAGCTGTCGTGGATTCAAGGTACGATCGTTTGAGCTTTTTGAATCTTGTAGCAACTTCCATAACGCTTTTGTAACTGATCCAGGTGTCTCTTGAACTGTCACTGTGAGGCGGGGCTGCAAAGAATGAAAGAAAAAAAGGAACTTTGAGAACCAACGCCAGTAACATATAGACTCTTGGTTTTTGGCCATCACAGCGGTGATAAACATTATGAAAAATCGCATTTTTATATACTTGACGTTTCGTATGCTAAGCTACATACATTTTCAAAAGTAAGACCGTCTTACTTTTGAAAATGTATGTAGCTTAGCATAAGAAACGTCAAGTTTATAAAAATGCGATTTTTCATAATGTTTATCACCGCTGTTTGTGTTTTATTTTTAATCAACGCCAGTAAAAATTGCTATTACCGTAAGTTTTAGAATAAGCACAACCTAAACTTCGAAATTAACAACCGTCCCCCCTTTTAACAACAGAATGCATTTAACCAGGAATTTCATTTAGAAAGTGAGTGCTGCCGAAGGTGAATGAAACAGGGTTAACTGAATTGAACAGTCAACAGATCTGGATAGTTTTTGAACTTTGGAGGGTAGGGGTGTCCAGAGTAGGCCCTAGCTGATGATTTGTAATAATTAATACAGCAAGTGGTGTTATTGAAAAATGGCCCAATCGTAAGGCTAACGGAGTTGTTTGACCCACACTGGGAAATTGCTGAAAAGGCTTTGTTGTTTGCTGGGTGGGGAAAGTGGTTGAAAAGAGTCTTCTGCCACTTAAATTAACTTTTTGCATTGTGGACGCAGAGATATAACAACAGAATGCATTTAACAAGTCTGTATCTTTGGCAAGTTAAGTGAAGCCTCAGCCCCAATTATTTTTCACACTGCCACAAAAGGCACTGGATGGGAAGCGAGGTGGCCGCTTGATCACTAGCGCACTGGACTCAGGATCAAGCTGTCCGGGTTTATGCCCAAGTCAGGGATGCTACATTGTGTTCTTGGGCAAGACACTTTACTCTCACAGTGTTTCTCTCCACCCAGGTGCATTTATGGCACCAGCGAATATAATGCTGGGGGTAACCCTGTGATGGACTAGCATCTCATCCAAGGGGGAGTAAAAATATTGCTGGTAGATTAATACTACAGCCTGAGAAACCAGGATAAGTTCAGGTGCTGTAGATGGGCTACTCGGCCTGACCCAGACTATACCGTAGAAGGACCTCCAGATTACAAGACTGGCAGATTGCAAGACAAGGCAGACTAACCAGTTAGCCTGAATACAACTACTTTTCATCACTCCTGACTGCTTGAGAGACAGCTGCATTTATAGGCTTCCTAACCACTCCCTGAGGCCACAAACTGCCTCCTTCTAAGAAAGAGGTACTTCATTGTACATGTACTCACCAATACTTTGTTATTTGGAGAAACATGCTGGGAAAATCCTTCCTGTGCAGTGCAGGAGGCTGCAACATGAAGCAGCTCTGTCTGGCATAGGTTCTACAAAACATGTGGACAAACAAAAAAATATTGCAAAAATGATTATTGATGTCAGAACTTAATAAAATACTCAGCCAGCTCATCAACAAGCCAAGCTGGCTTTTCTGGACTTGGAAGCTCAAATTGTTACCTAAGTTTTTGTTTTTATGTGAAATTTCAGCCGGATTTAAGTTTTCTTTCAGCCGGCGAAATTAACTGGCAGCTGGCCCTTAGCAACATCCCTGTTATTGACTACATCATTGGCCATAGCTTGGATCATCGTTATAGCTAGCCTGGAAACATGTGGCTTGTGGTTTCATTGCTGTATGGTTGCTAGATACATGACCAGCAAAGCTTAAGGCAATGGTGGATCCAGACCTTCAGGTAAGTGGGGGGCCCAATCATCGAGACCCTGGAATAAGGGGAAGGCTCGCTCTAGAAAGTAATGTTTCTCGGCCATTCAGCCTTAGGTTGGCCTTACACTAAGGTGGGGCCCCAATTTGCCACTGGAAGGGAATGGGACAGTGAACTGGTTTCTCATCCTCTCCCCTTTTTTCTCATGGCTTCACAATTTGTTTCCAGGGCTAAGCTGCTGCTGTTTGCCAGCATGAAGAAAAAACCCACCAGCTTTGTAGGCTATTTCACAGCATGGAAATTAAGGTGATTCACAAAATGAAAGCTACTTGACACATATGACTCACCTGCATTACGGCATTAAAGAAACATGTGTTACCAAGATTTGCCAGACCCTGCAAATAACAAAAAAGCAAATGGTCATTTTTGTAGGTCGTCTAAATGCTGACATAATGATACTTTCTTGAGCATGCTAAGTCCACTTCAGAGTCGGTGGATCCCATATCAGCCTTGTTAGCCACCTGTAGTTCCACAATTTTCTTTGAGGAGATGCCCGGAGCGGGGGGGGGGGGGGGGGGATGCACTCCCATATATGAGCTATATAGGTATGTGCCACTGTGAAAAGTATGGTTTTCAAGAAGTTTAGTCTGGGATAGGGTATAGAAATCAGAGAGTTTTGGTCTAGAAAAGGGAAGCATTGGCCGGGAAACTGATCAGTGGCATGACAAATTAAGTCCAGAATAGGAATAGAAACTCAGCAGAGAAAGAGGCTTTCCTAAATGTTAAGTAAAATCATTGTGACAGATGGTTTTTCATTAAAACACTGATAGTGATACAGTTCAAAAACAATGCAAGTCTGGGATAGGGTAGGGATTTTGGCACCTAGACTAGTATAGGGTTGCAAAATCAGCTGAACATGGTCTGGTATACACCCTTTTAATAAGTCGAGACACCATTTTGAATATATACATTTCGCCGATAAAAGGTTAAAAATAAAACTTAAGGTAAAAGCTGTTAAAATTGATGCTAAACGTTTTCGATCTGTTCGTTCATCATCAGAGTGATGATGATCGAACAGATCGAAAACGTTTAGCATCAATTTTAACAGCTTTTACCTTAAGTTTTATTTTTAACCATTTTGAATATTTATCTTTCCGCGAATGACGTTGTTAATAAAATATTCATCTGCGTCTCGACGTATTAAAATGAAGTATCTACCATAGTAATAAGCCGAGGTGCCATTTTGAATATTTTATTAATGACGTCATTCGCGTAAAAATAAAACAGGGTGTATCCCCCCCCCCCCCCAACAGAGAGGAGATGCTCCTTACTGTATCCCTTACCTTGATTTGGCTCCTGAGCTGGCTACTGCTAATCTTGGAATCATCTTTCTTGGGTTTGTCACTGGATGCCTTACTTGGACTTGAAAGACATGCTTCCAGCTCTAATATGACAACAACAGCACAGAGGTAAAATTTCAGTTGCATGCAGTTATAATACGCTTTTTGTTGTGTAATTGTGTCCTGGTGCGGGATGTTTACAAATACATTTACCTTAAATTTAGAAGTTTGCTTCTTCACTAGGCTCGATTTCCTTTCGTTTTTTCGGGGAAAATGAGCCTGCGAATACCGGTGGAAATTGAGCCTAGTTCTTAACCATTTGAGATATAGAGGATAATACATGGTTGCGCGGAGATATGAAATTTATCTTCGAGTGTTCAAATCGATAGCTCACGAGTGAGCGCAGCGAACGAGTGAGATATCGGATTTGAGCACGAGAAGATAAATTTCATATCTCGAAGCAACCATGTATTATTCTGTTTATTATATTAACCTACTAGTTACGAAGTTTTTGACGATTTTCCGAAGATTTCCGACCATTTTCCGAAGATTTCCGAAAATTTTCAAAATGTTGTCCGAAGGTTGTACGAATGATTCTGAACATTTTCCAAAAACTTCCGAGGAAGATCCGAAGATGCTTCGACTTAATATCGATTTACTTTGGCTCATTGAGCATTAAAACATGGCAAACTCTGCGAGCTGATTGGTCAAAAATGATATCACACATGTGTGGATATCATTTTTATCCACACATGTGTGATACCATTTTTCTCGATTTGCTACCACTCGCTAAACCACTGCAGTTTATATAATAAATTAAGGTATTACAAAAGAATCTATTGTTATTCGCTGTTGTTATAAGCTGGTTGTTTTAGATTTTTTCAATGCCTGTTGCGTTGCTGTAGCTTCGATGGCATCTTGCAGTTTGAACACGAGTCCAGAAGGAAATATACACACAAAATTTCAAAATGGCAACTCAAAATGGCGCACCTAACAACGGATTTCTATCTTCACTTTCTCCAAAAAAAACGGCAGCAAGCCTCTATTCCTTAAATAACAACAAAACTTACACATACAGTAAACTACAATATAAGCCAAACTGTGAGGATTTCTTTTTTTGCGCTTCAGCCACATGTACCACCACAAATGAGAGTTAATGAGCATTTTGAAGAAATTTACCTGGAGGTGGGCTCAAGTTCATGGCTTTCAATATCAATTTAATACAGTTATGAAGAGTGGATTCAGGCTCAACTGGAACTTCATCATCACATCCATAGCACCTAATAACACACAGAAAACATTACACTAGCATCAAATCAGCAGTCATTCTGAAGGTTGGACGTAACCAGTCTTCAAAATCCTGGGGACAAGATATCTCTATTTTGGCCTAGAAAATTGGACATAAAGTTTAGCCGTGTCTTTATCAAATATAAAGACACTCATTTAACATTAATTTCTTTTGTATTTTCTTTATGAATTATTAAATGGGTTTTTAAACAAAAGTAGCATCAAAGCAAAGCAATGAAATTATTGTCTTCCTTTTCTGTGGGTGCATCCACTTACCACACAACCCAGTTTTGAAGATGTACCACAATATTGTGGGAAGGATTGGTCTCATTATGTGACAAAGAATGCTTCTCTTCACTGTTACGATCACAACCCTAGGAACAGATACATATAGTAAAAATATTAAATAAATTTTATTGCACTTTAAACAGGTTTTAGAGTACATGTAACTCCTAGAACAGATGCCAGTATTTTTGAAGAAAATAAAAAAGGGAAAATCAGTCATAAAAGATAAAATTGCAGAATAAATGCCATAGATAAAGAAGAGAACTTCGTCACTACGCTGTACACTCAGTGTAAATTTGTGGGATGTACATTTGTATGGTGGCCTAAATGGTTGTGGGAGGCGCGGTGGCCTAATGGTTAGTGCGCCGGACTCCGGATCGAGCGGTCCGAGTTCGAGCCTCGCCCGGGGTCACTTGTGTTGTGTTCTTGGGCAAGACACTTTACTCTCATAGTGCCTCTCTCCACCCAGGTGTATAAATGGGTACCGGCGACATAATGCTGGGGGGGGAACCCTGCAATGGACTAGCATCCCATTCAGGAGTAGAAATATTCCTAGCCGCTTAATGCTACGGAAACCGGGATAAGCTCCGGCAGTGTGGGCCGCTTGGCTCGTGGCTTCTCCTTTCTCTCCTAAATGGTTAGTGCACTGGACTCTGGGTCGGGCTGTCTGGCTTCAAGCCCTTGCAGGGTCATTGTGTTCTTGTACAAGACACTTAACTCTCACCATACTACTTTTCAGGCAGCAGGCCACTTGATGCAAAACATGCTTACTGTTCTTAACTGACAACACCACCTGAATTAGTTGAGTCTGCATGCTGTATGTCTATGTTGTGGTTCAATTTTGCCCTTTGTACAATCTGGTATTTTCTTTTGTTTTATATTCATTATCACATTATTACCATACACCAGAACAAAGGAAATACCAAATTGTAACAAGGGTAAAATTAAGCCACAACATCTACAATGTCTATGTAATGTTGGTGCTAAAGTTGGTTTGTGTGGCACGGTCCACTGATTGCAATTGTGGCCTACATGTAAATACCTAATCAAATGGATTGAATACCTGATGAGCACAGCAAAGACAAATGCAGACACCAAGCCCTTCTGAAGAATCTAGCTCTCCACATTTCTGAAACCACAAAACAGAAAATGACTTTTTTTATATAGAGGACCCACTGTACATTAATGTCTCCAAAGCTGCACTTACATTTCACCAAAATATTTGGAATTTTTTAAATTAATTTGCTGTGTTTTCTGGAATTTACATCACCGGCAGTCATAAAAATTATTTTAGTACATGACTGTACAACAACTGAAGGCATGGGGGAATAAACGGCCTCTGCTCATTTTGGCTATTTTTGAACTTTCTCAAAAATAGCCGAATTTTGGCATGTGAACTTCTTTTTGCATGAGAAACATTGTTCCGTAATTTTTTTCGCTAGTTTGCGCTGCGTTTTTGAGAATTAGAGCATACAAAAAACTCAGAATTTAGAAGCGGCTTTCTTTTATTAAAAACAGAACAAAAGAATCCTTTTGTTTCCACGAACAATAGCTTTCGAAAACACGCATATTTTAATTTAATAAATCAAGCGAAACCTTGCTTGTTTTGAGTTTATTTTACTTAAGATAGCGCTAAATAAGCGTAAATTGCGGCAGGATTGCAGTCTAAACCACGGAGCCGTTGAAATCACCAACAGTTATACAAAAATGCCGTCGTAAATCAGAGTTTTTACTGTTTATCGAAGCCTGTACAATGAACGCAAGCAGGCGGAACAAGAGGAGATGATTATTTAAAATTTCATTGTCTATTCAACTCATGCTGGCGTGGCGCAATCGGTTAAAGCGCACATACACGGTTTAAGATTTGTGATGAAGGATCCTTGGTTCGAGCCCGAAAACCTCTTTTTCTTTTTTTTTTTCTTTTTTTGCTTATCTTTTTGTTGCCAACAAAAACAAAGCAAAATAAACAATCACGGAGCCGTTGAAATCACCAACAGTTATACGAAAATGCCGTCGTAAATCAGAGTTTTTATACGGGTACAATGAGCGCAAGCAGGCGGAACAAGAGGAGATGATTATTTAAAATTTCGTTACCTTTTCAACTCATGCTGGCGTGGCGCAACCGATTAAAGCGCACAAACACGGCTTAAGATTCTCTATGAATGATCCTTGGTTCGAGCCCGAAAACCTCTTTTCTTTTTTTTATCTCTTTTTGCTTATCTTTTTGTTGCCAACAAAAACAAAGCAAAATAAACAACCACGGAGCCGTTGAAATCACCAACAGTTATACGGAAATGCCGTCGTAAATCAGAGTTTTTATACGTGTACAATGAACGCAAGCAGGCGAAACAAGAGGAGATGATTATTTAAAATTTCTTATTCGTACAACTCATGCTGGCGTGGCGCAACAGATTAAAGCGCACATACACTGTTTAAGGTTCGCGACGAATGATCCTTGGTTCGAGCCCGAAAACCTTTTTTTTCTTCTCTTAACTTTTTTTGCTTATCTTTTTGTTGCCAACAAAAACAAAGCGAAATAAACAACCACGGAGCCGTTGAAATCACCAACAGTTTTATGGAAATGCCGTCGAAAACCAAAGTTATAACCTGTTTAATAAGTGCTATTTAAACGCGAATAAATACCTACCTTTGGCTCTAAGCTTTACCTCAACTGGCACATCATCTCGATGTGGACAAGCGAATATCGATATCGGTTGAAATGTTCTTTCGTAATTTGTTACCAAGCCTGCAGCCGTTTGCAATAAAATATCGGCACACAACACGTAATGTTGCTTTGCTATTTTAAAACGAAAATGTCTACGCTTATCGAAAGATGCGCTGGTAGCACAACGGATAGTGTGGTTGACTTGAAATCTGAACAGGGCGACCATCATTTCTTTTTTTTTTTTTCTTTTTATTTGACGCGGCGCAATTTTGTTGTTGCTTTTTCTTGTTGGTTATCGAGTTTACATGCATTTCGCAACGGCAAATCACTTTCTGTAGTGGCATTGTAAATAGCAAGAATTCAAATTGTTTTTAGAAAAAAAAATCAATTCACACTGTGCATCTGGCAAAATAGCTAACAGATTAGACAACATCATAATTTTGTGCTTGTGAGTGAAATAACTTAGAACACTATTCTCTTTGACAGCCATAACTATAAAAAATAAATAAATAAATTGAGCATACTTACTAAGCACTGACCCAAGGTAGTGTGAGGAATTTTGTTTTGCAAATTTGGGAGCTTAACTGCTTTAGAAATGTGAGGACACTTTTTTACACCTATATTTGAGGTAATAAAATGTATGAATTCATTATCTTATATTCTATTTAAATAACACTATGCAATCTCAAGATTTCTCAATATATTAATTACATGTGGCTAAATGTAATTTAGGCTAAGTTAACCTCGAAGCAATGCTCTCCAGCAACCTTTGGATGCACGAAGCCCGCCTGCAACCTTGGCGGTTCGCTGGGGCACTCTGTGACGCCTATACGCAGTAGGCCGTTACCGCTGGCCGCTTAGAGCTCGGGGTGGCCCCAGGGCCTTCGCAGGGGCTCTTCATGACCTTTCACGCAGCGTGTTGCTCGCTATCATTCGCAAGCTCATTTCGCTAGCACAGTTGCTCGCAAGCTTCGCTATTTTTGCCCGGCCCACCCTCCCTCGGGTAGGTCTTAGAGCCTCGTGGTAGGTTGGTAAGTATTCCACTGAGTCCTTCAGTGTGACGGTGCCTAGGTGGGTGGTGGCCGCTTCAGGGTTACCATGGATACCTCCCTCCCTGCTGTGCATCGCCGGGCTCCACCAACCTTGAGGCACCAACGCCCAAGCTCATCTATTGTTGATGAGTTTAAAAATGTGTGATGCACTTACAATACAGGCGTCGGAACTGGGGGGGGGGGGGGGCAGGGGGCTGTAGCCCCTCTACCCTCTTTTCTCCTGTCTCCCGCCCCTTTTCTCCTGGGCTCTACCCTCCTGTCTCCCTTTAACCTGGCCATTATACTTAAGGTTAGCTTCATACAGTGGGGAATTTGACACAAAACTCTCTCCCATGGAAGGTATGTTTTGGTTTAAGCCCTCCCCCTTTATTCCAGTTTAGCTCAATACTTTCCTTTAAAAATTTTGGGCCCTCACAATTTCCATTGCCATTCCTTGGAGTGGATATATGGATATTACAATTCCTGGAACTGCACAATATATGGTCATGGGATTGGGACATTCCATTTTGTATCCAAAAGGCAACCTTCATCACAAGGTCTGTCGAAATATTTTTTCAAGGAAGCCAACAAAATTTTGAGTCTCTTGGATGAAAAATTCAAAGGCACCGACAGCAAAGAAAAGCATTTGGGAATTGTGCCCTCTATGGGGGGGGGGGGGGGGGGAGGGGGTCGGATAAAAAATGGAATGTCCCATTGGCATTGGGGTGCATGTTTCTTGTCCATCAGACCTCCATCCAATACCGACCGATTTCCTCTCAGTTTTATGGCGGCTTTCTCCTCCTTACAAGTGAAAAACTGCCATCATTTCTTTAAAACATTTGTTCTGTTACTTCATCAATTCATTTCTAGACAAATATCGCCGCATGCGGCATGTGACTAAATTGAACCGCACGCATGAAGATGCCGCGATATTTCAAATTTGTCTAGAAATGAATTGATGAAGTATGAGAACAAACGCCCCAAAGGAAAGAATAACGCGTTAATATTGTGTTCACCTTCATCGCCATTTTCGTTGTCACCCTCATCAGTTCCTTTGGAAGATTTCTTCTTTTTCTGCGAGTTCCGCCTGCCTTTCGCCATATTGGAACTACACGTATGAAAGTCATGTGTGAGACCGCATACATAACGTATCCAATCACTTACCACGCATCTGCTGTTTTGACAAACAGCGGGCGCACGTTTATGTGGACTGCGGGGCTTGGTGCCAAGGACGATTCCCTTACCCGATGATAATCGTGGAGTTTATTGATTCGTTGTTTGGAAGAAAACATTTCGAGCTCTGTGTACTGTACGAAGGGGCTTCTTGTCTCGACACGTCTTGTTAAGCTAAGCCAGCATCGAAATGCAGTGGGAAAAAGTGTGAAAGTCTTGCCATCGCGCACAGTGTCGGAAGTAAATGTAGAAGTCCACGTGTTTCGAGTCGTGGCGATTGAAAAAAGTTCAATTCAGCAAAAAAATGCCTCGTGTGCTCCAGTTTATGCTTCTACTCTTAGCAGTACCACTGCAGTACTTGATCTGCCAGTGGACTGCTCCATCTGCAAGCGAGAGGGCTCAGCTAATCAAAAAGTAAGTTCATGTAAAAAGGCTAACTAAATCCTGACTGAATTTTAATAGATTGTTGTGCACTGTCACTGTTTCTAATGAGAATAATTTTTTTTTTTTTATATAATATTGTTATAAGGTTTGTTTTAAATGTAAACATACTTACAGCAAATTACTCTCTTAACATCTTGGAAGTTTTCAATACTGAAATTGTGTAATCAGTATAATGTATAACTATTATAATATTAAACTCAAGTTTCCATCCAATTTTTAGTGTAGTGTTTACACTACACTCATGCATTGACTTGAGATGGGAAAGCAAACGCTACGCTAGGTGTTAGATAATGCGCAGTCAAGTGGAACAAGTACGTAGACATGAATATGCAAATTAGACGGGAACGGGCTTGTTATTATGACCTACTAGTTGTACCTATCGGTAAGTGCCAACGAGCGAAATACTCATGTTTGTTCATAAGAACAGATATTGAATGGTTTTTGATAGAACTATATTTAAATGTCCAAAATATGGTAAATTGTATTTTAGGTAATATGCGAAAAAAGTGCTATTTCTCTGGTGTTCATAAACGACACAGGCTTGATAGCCTGCGTAGCAGGCGCCGTAGTTTCCAGCGCGCGTATTCTAGCGATCGCGCACTCTTTTAAACACACTAAAAAACGTACACATATGTCTGCTACGCAGGCTACGGGTTTGACAGATTGATAACTCTCGACAAATCTTTAAATTCTTTTCAACGTTAAAATGTCACAAAATGAAGGCAATAATTAACTATTAAATGAGGTTTAATCACTGTTTGTTAAATACAACACGCGATGGTTAAAATGTTTCCGTCCACAATATTGATAGTTACATTTCAAGAACTTCTTATAAATCAAATCCCAAAATCAAAACTGCTAAGATGCTTTTTTAAAAATAATTTTCAGTAATCAGAGACAGTAATGCACGGGTCAGATTTCAGTCTCGCATGCGAAGTGCCATGTTCAGTTACGCAAAACTTGAAAAATTTGAACAGAAAACAAAACTTGAACGGTCAGGATTATTTGGAGACAAAATTTTTATTCAAGTTAACATTACATTTGCCTTTAGAAGCAAAAAACTTTTGACTTTCTTGTGTGTATGACATGCAGTAATTTTAGTGAGCGTCGCTTTGTATTGATGTTATTCCTACGCGGAGCGAAAATGCGTGCCAAATAAAATATAAACGGTATTTGATTTGGAATGAATCATCGGTCAAACAATTACTATAAACACAATCAACACTAAAAGGAAGCATTTACCTGACTTCAGCATTCTCATAAGTCAAGAAAACTCTATTTGAAGTCAACAGTCCGCTTTTGATTTTCATGTCTCTCTTCGATCGTAAATCAAAGGACTCCAAAGTCGAAAGATTATTTCATCGCTTTGAAGACCTTGATGTTCATTTTTTCGGCGGTCGAATATTCTTAGGGTATTCTCTTTCGATTTATAATTCCCTAAAGGTGTATTTATCGGTAAAGGGATGACTGACCACATTGAAAATTTTAACAGCGAGCCGTGTGGACGCCATTTTGGTCATTTGCTCTCTAGCAAGGAGTGAGAGACTGGGAACCAGTTGGGAAGAACAATACAACCCAAATATGGGGTTTACTTACACCCAAATATGGTCAAAAAAAAAGTCCCTTACGCAGAACTTAAGATTTTTTCTGTCTATACACTCATACGCACACGGCTCTATGATTCTGCCGCCTCGACAGCCTCGCCTCTTGGCTCGGCTGTCTCGTTGGCAATTATCCATGAATGTTCTCAAGCAATGGGTTAAAAAGTTCTCCCGCCTGCCAAGCGTCGAATAACTTTTTTTAGGTATCACTTCCTTGGCGATCTTCAAGAGGAAAGTGAACCAGAAAACACTCGAATTTTTGCCGGTAATTTTCCGGGATGTTATATTTTTAGTTTAGAGTTTAAACTACACTCATGCGGTAGATTGTTTGTTGGGTGAAAATTCCTAGGAGATAACGCTAGCACTGAAGTGGAACAAGCATTCCATTCATTTCAAAAGATCGGCTTTCAAATAGCCTGCATTGCAGCCGGACGTGTCACCAAATCTACTTTCAGAAGATCGAATGTAATTATATGTAAGATTTAAATCCTCCGGCGCGTTTCCAGGTATGAATTACAAGAATTTCTTGTCTTTTGCCTTAAAAGAAAAAGCAAAAACATATCAAAAAGCGAGTTGGCAAGTAAAGTTTCTTTGATTTGTCAAACATGAAAGCGAATGTTTCCAAATTTATATTTAAAGCAACATGACCTTTACCCTACATCAACAATCCGTCACGCAAATTGAACATTTCCTAAGTATTTCCATCTATGAATGAAACTTTTGTTTGAGAGCGGAATATTTCCTCAGAAGAAAGCTTTCAGACCGTCAGACATTATAAGAAGAGTGCCGTGTGAAATCTTCGCAGTGCAAAAAACAATTATACCTCTGATACTTTCACTGCTGATACCATCTTTTGAAAAAAGGAAACATTTACCGCGTTTTTCTGTTTTTTTTTTTTTTAAGTGGAAACTGTTGCTTCACTGTGAACTAATGAACGGTTATATAGGTTTGAAGGTTAATCTTAGTTGCTACATATATTTCGGAGTCAAACACTACACTCTCCGATTGGAGCACTCGTTTTAAATCAAATGAACTTTCTCGGATGGTGTTCTCTACTAGAAACCAATTCAACCTCCCCCTCCCTCCCCGTCCCACAATAAAACAACCCTTCACCTGTTAAACCAATCCATTGCTTATTATCATCCACTCGTCCCCTCACCTGTTGACACAGTAAGTCAAAATTTCCCCTCTAAGAGGAAAAACAAAAAAAAACAAAGAACAAATTGTCAACATGATGCTTCCCTTCAGTGATACAACCATTTTCGAGCTACCGTGAACGGTCAACTTTTTTCCACGTTTTTTTCACGTGCAAAAAGTTTAAGTTTGTCTAGACAAACTGTTACGTTTTTCAACTGAACCAATTAACATTTGGAGCGTGAACATGTCAAGTTTGTCACAGCTCAACCTGTGTGTTTCTGCACATGAAACACAGGTTTTGAAAACTTTTGTGTCAACTTTTTATATTTCTTCAATGTCGGAATGTCGACAGCAAAGTACGTCTTTACATTTCTGGTAAATGCTAGGATAGGGATGTTCGATGGCTTATTTTTTATTGTTTTTTGGGGGGATTTTTTATGTTTATTGGTTTACTTGAAAAACGCAACAGTTTGTCCAGACAAACTTTCAAGAAAATAATTTCACACATGAGAAAACATGGAAAAATGTTAGCCATTGAAAATGGTAACTAGTAACCTGATTTTTTAACCCCACAGAGAAAAGCCAACTTTCTTCTAAAGCCCTGATTGAGCGGGAGGGGAGGAGTTAGTGGTGAGAGGGGGGAGGGGGAGGGAAAGGGTGGATCATACTGTCTACCAGTATAATCCTATGTTATCCCGTTATCCCAAATTATGTGCTGTGGAAATTTTTTTATGAGAGATTTCAACTTTAGTGCAACTTTTAGTAAACCAGAGATACCGGTAGTCAGAAAATCAATAATTGGTAGAGATTAAAGATTGCAAATTATAATTGTTTTACCATTTGATTGAAATCAATTTCGAAATTGATAATAACTAGTGGAAGTTAATTTTAACCAATGAATTCATTGACTCTCATGCTACATATGGTGACGAAACAAATGGGACATGAATTTCATGGTGCATCCCAGATGAATAATCTACTGGCTGTAGTTGACTTGAAGTTAAAATCAAGGCCTGTCTTGTAGAGAACAGGGCTCGAGACTAACAGTAGCCAACTAGCCAAAGACTACTAAAAATTTAGGTTTTGGCTACCAGGTTTAGCATTCCTACTAGCCATTTGGCTAGTGAAAAACTCAGAAAAGTCAACAGTTCTTTAATAGAAATCAATATACCTGACTAGCGAAAAATTACTTTTGGCTAGTAAAATCTGACATGTCACTAGCCAGTGAGTTCAAAAGTTAGTCTCAAGTTCTGAGAGATTATTAAATAATCCCTGTGAGACAGGCCTTGATAAATAAATTTCATTTATTTAGTTAATTTATTTCTGACAGGTTTTCTGAGTCTCTGAGTCTATTAAGCAGTGGATATATTCTTGATTGGGACAAATGGCAAAGCATGTTAGTGAACTGGACCCATTCATGGATGAGTTTTTTGGATGATGAAGAAGGTGAATGCCCAGCAGAAGAAGTGTTCAAGTTTCAGGAGAAGAATGGACACTTTGCCATGTCGACAGTGCCACGCACACCCAGACCTAAACATGTCAAGTTTCAAGTGGGACAAGTCATAAGGCATAAGCTGTGGAATTACCGTGGAGTTATCATTGGTTGGGATGAGAAACTGAAGGTATAACCAGTATATAAATGTCTTTTTCAACTGGACTAAAAACATTCCCTTGCAATTCTACAATTTATTCTATTTAGGCCTTCATATTTGATCATGGGACATCATCTTGTCTATGATTAATTTGGCAAACAAAATCAACAGAGAACATAAACTACTCTTGGTTATGACCCCTCTCCTGCCCCTGTTTCCACAAGCAAAAAGTAGTGGGACTCTGATAATTGTATAGTTAACATTACCCTTTCCGCTTCCATCCATTTCATCATTTATCCGCTGTTCTCACATATATATGTCTTTCATATATTCACTTTGTCATCTACTCCACATACGAGAAATTAGGACCCACAATAAACTGGCTCCCAACCTATCAAGGCTTCATAGCTCAATTGGTAGAGCAATGCAACCAGTGAACTGAAAATTGCGGAGGTCATTTCATTCATTTCATTTCATTCATTTCAGCATACATATATACTATAACCTTCAATATATTTTCGGGGGGGGTTTTGGGGGTTGCACCCTGTCTGACCCTGGTATGGTGGCCACTGATAATCAAATGAAGTTCATTTCACAGGCATCCGAGTCATGGACACAGACCAATCATGGAGATAAAAAGGTGTGTTAATTTTTCCGGTTTAGTTTTCATTAACCTATAGTGTTGTATGCAGCAAACTATTGGTAATATAATATTTTCCAAATGATATTGTACTAATTAATTAATTGAACTGAATTTAATTGGATAATATTTATTGGCTCTCTATTTATTTATTAATAATAATGGTTTTAAACATCATTCACATTTATTTACCTTCACTTTTTTGCTCAATTTCTAAAAATTTATAAAACTAACCCAAGTACTATGCAGAGTGTTTTCCAAATCTGAACCTACATGACTGTACAGTCATGTCTTTATGGCTCAGTGTTAAAGCATCCAACTGGTGTGTGGAAGGTCATAGGTTTGAGTCCGGGAGAACTGGAAATTATTTTGGAGAAGCTTGTGTCATTGATTGAATAATAAATATGTCTTCTGCATATTTCATCAAGCTTGACATTTATTCAATTACCTTTTACCATAAGCCCGCAATGCGTGCAAAGAGTTACAGTCACATAGCCCTCTGTATGCATTGCGTGCCTGTATAATGCTTAAAACCATACTACTTACCAATGTGTGTAGAGAGCTACAGGTCCATAGCCTTCTCCATGCATTGTGAGCCTACAATGCTTAGAAATTGCTATTGTCATAGGCCTGCAATGCGTGCAAATAGCTACAGGTACATATCCTTCTGCACGCATTGTGTGCTAAAAAATAATCCACTAAATATCATAGGCCTATGATGCATGCAAAGAACTACACCCTCATAACCCCCCTAATGGCATTGTGCTTTCTGCACGCATTGCATACCTTTAAAAAAGCTCTGGATACAAAAATAGGCGTTATGCATGATTACCTCAAATGCTCAGAATTCACCCCAAGCCTCATTTGCATGGAATCCTTCACAAACCTTTGCCACCTTTATGCCATTTTCACTTGTTTTTTTTTATTATTATTATTATTTTCATCATTGCTGCTTTGGGAACACATTCACGATAAAATTTACAAGTTTGTACTTCAAAAGTGAGGCCTTGGGGTGAAATTGGCTAGTCTGATGTAAACATGTATGAGGGATATTATACTGAAGCCAGAATGTCAGGCTGAGGTTTTCTTGCAACTAAAGTGCATTTTTACAACTTTTATTTCAAGCATTGGCGTGAGATGCCAAACTATGCAATTCTTGTTGACATTCGAGATCGACCAAGTAGTCAGATCACTTATGTGCCAGAGGAAAATATTGAAATTATAACAAATACAAAGGTATGTGCTTTTTTCAATTTGTAAAAATTGCATTGTCATTTTCCACAACATCCTGCTTTTCAGACCCATCATGTGTTTCCATGGCAACAACGCAAGTCTCTACAAGAAATGTGCAACTACTCTAGATATTCTTAAATACTTGCTAAGTCTTTTTCCCCTGGCTCACTAGTAACAATCTTGAATAAAAAACTCACCACCCGATTAGCCTTTTTACTTCCTTTTTATCTGCATTCCCTGTCTTTTATTTCTGTAGCGCTTCTGTAAGAAATCTTAGGTGCCCAGCTCTTAAAAGCTGTCATGATAGCCGAAAGTTATAGTTGCCCAAAGAAAAAAGTAAGTCGCCTGTGGTACCCGGACTCTGCTAGAGTGTAGCTCTGAATTACCCACAGCATTCATACGCCTGGGTGGAGAAAAGCACTTTCATTTTACAGCCACCACATTCACCCAGCCAGTAATCAAACTGAGACTGCCTGATCCAGAGTTCAGCATACTAGTCATTAATACGTCATCATGTTTCCCTTTGTGTTAATCAGCACATGCATGTAACAAGATTATTATGATTGCATAAGTGAAATGCGTTCGAACTGGGCTTATCTGAGGTGTTTTTTCTTCTTGTTGTAGATTGTTCACTCAACACTTGAGGAATACTTTGGTGAATTTGATGGCGCTCGCTATTTACCAAGGCCATGGCTCAAGAAGATATATCCTCACGGTTAAAAAAAAATCACCAGTCATGAAAAGTTTCACGAAGAATGGAAAGTTGCTATGTGATAATGGGTTTAACTTGGCAGTAAGCTTGAAAAAACCCTCGGCTGGTATTGAGAACCTAGAAATGAAATAGCAAATGGCATCGTTGGTTTGCCTACGCCTACATTACAGTGAGCTTTGTAGAATAATTTACACTCGTTTTAAACGAAGCTGACAAAATATATTGTTGTCTGTTTATAATTTTAATGTGAAAAGCAACTTAGCTGGAACACTTTGCAAAGTAGTCTTAAAAATCTATTCCAGGTGAGAGAGAGAATGGGGGCGAGAGGGTCCATAGAGAAATATATAACCTATTTGTATTTTGTAAAAACTGCACGGGAGAGTTGGATTAAAAAAATGAAAAAAATGAAAGAAGAGTTTTAACTCCCTTTCTTGCACCTGAAGTATTAATTTTTCTGTCCAAATTCCAGTAACAAGCTTTAGCTACCCTTTTAGCTTACTGGGAGGGTCCCACTACCTTCCAGGCGATGGCTCAACTCCAAGGCCATGGTCAAATATCGTACTTCACATGAGTATAAACCTAATGAACTCATAATTCATAAGTCTTGCTACCAGGCTATTGAAAGGTAAATGCCACGCAAATCAACTAATTAATGATTCGTGAAATGACTGAAATGGTGTTAAAAATATACTGAAGGAAGATAGGCTTGACTCGTAATTTCGAGTAATTCCCCCTCCTCCCGTCTTCCCTAATCACCACTCTGTAAAACATGAATAGCTTAAAGCTATTCCAGTTTGCTTGTCAAGTTTAGCGATAAAATTAATCTAAGTTCTGTTGTTTTGGAGCTTTCTGCACATCACCAACCCCGGGGGGGGTACTCCCTATAATGGCCTATACGGGGAGGCTCCGCCCGAAAGGGGTACCTTTTTCAGGCTTCAGGTATATAAAAGGGTAGGGATTTCACGCGTTTAAGTATATGAAAGGGTATGGAAATATGTCATTTGGCTATTTAAAAGGGCCTTTAATTAAAATATTTCAAACAGACGCAATTTATGGCTGTATTATTTTAATTTATTAAGCGCTACATAAAAATGACAAGAAAACGTCCTATTTTAAGGCCATGTTATGTCTCTTAGGTATATGAAAGGGGTACCTTTTTTCAGTTAAAGGTATACGAAAGGGGTACAATTTCTGTCAAAAATGGTATATAAAAGGGTAAGGGGTTAGAACTTGGGGCGGAGCCTCCCCGTACAAAACTTTTTGGAGTACCCCCCCCCCCCCGGGTCACCAACAGCGTGGTAAAAGGGTTATGCGTGACGCGTGATTCGGGGTCAAAACAAGTTAGCGCGTGATACGTGAAAACAGTTCAAATTTGGCCGTGATTCGTGAATCGCCAGCCTAGCGGGATGCGTGATCTGCTTATTTTGAGGATCGTGATTCGTGATTTCGGCCGAACACGTTCGTGAAATCCAAAGATAAATAACGTAGTCATAAATAAGTAAAATTGACAAACGATACACTGAATCATGAAGCCAAAGACTGATTTTATGTGGTGGACGCGTTTCATTGGCTCGATATGTACTTGTCTACCTCGCCTGAGAGATCAAGTCTGGCAACTTGGCTTGAAAGGTAAATTCCAGGCGAAAACACTATGTAAGTTCAAGCTCGTCATTCTCGTCATTCCTCATTCCTCGTCATTCCAAGCCCCTTACGACAGGACACGTGGCCTTACCCGAGTCCGGTGAGACGGTGTGGGAACGAGTTGGGTCACCAGAGTAACCAGGCAACGTGGACAGCCTGGCTACAAAGCAAGTGTTATGTAACCGAAAAGAAAGCGTTGGTTTCAGGGTTAGTGCTTGCTTGTTGTCATTGCTATTTATCTTTCCTTTCTCCGTTTTTCACTTGGATCCCCGCTTGAGTTAACTATGGCATCAAAACGGGCATCATCCTCTGTAATAACGAAAGAAACGCCGAATAAAAGACGAAAAACTGCGAGCGACAGCAAGGCCAAAGAAACTCTAGAACATGAACTACACAATTCGACACCAGAGCGTGACAAACATGGAAAGTTGTTATTCGCCGATTTTCCAGACTTCAAGCCAAATATGACCCCAAAAGAAGTTCTTCAAGCTGGAAGCTTCGGAGGAACGTACTTTCGACCGATTTATTCCAGTGTCACAGGTATAAAATGTTTAAAAGCTTTTGTGTTAGCAAAACCAAGCCACCAACTCAGTGAGAAATCAAAGGGACACTGTCACGACCTTTTCTTTAAAAATTTAAGAGCCTAAAGATGTATGGAAACCTACAAATAGTGGTCCAGTTTTGTTAGAAATTACTATGCCAGTCTACTGAAGCTATATATAAACAAGTGATATTATTGTGATGCCATCAGGAACTTTAGATAAGCTTATCAACAAGTTCCGCCCTTGTCAGGGTCGTAACCAGGTATATTTTTTCATCGCTGATCCGAAATTTTAGCTATAAATTTTGATTCCTGATCCCCAAAATGTGGCAACATTTGATCCCTGATTCCAATTCTGATCCCATCTGATTGGCTGATCCGGATCCCATGACTTGTGATCCGGGATCCCGAGGCTGTGATCCCGATCCCGAGGCTGTGATCCCGATCCCAAGGCTGTGATCCCTGATCCTATATACCTGGTCTGAGTCTGCCTTGTGGCCTGCAAAAGCAGCTTATAACTCCGGTCCCAAACGGATCCGGTCCAAAAATTGGTTCGGATAGGCTTTCTGTGTACATGGGATCATTCTGGATCCAGTCCGGAACAGATCCAAAACTGGACCTGCTGTTTTGCAGGAGTATTGGACCTGTTGCAGACTGGTTCCAGAACGGTTCCATGTACGTACACAGAAGCGATTCCAGTTGGGAACAGTTCCTATCCGGTCCTGTGTAAACATAGCCTTACAACGGCTCCCCTTTTCCCTTGACAACAATTTAATTTACATTTTGATGTTCTAGGCGCATTAAGTGTATGAGAGAGTACTTCACCAATTTTATTACTTTTTACTGATAAGCAGAAAAATGCCTTCGACAGTGTCCCTTTAACTGTACAAATATCTAAGTGGCTCTGCAATCAATCTGTTCAGTAATACATGTAGAACTGTAAGGGTATTAAATGTAAAAGAGTTTTTATATAAGAATGAAAAAGCATGTGGTTAATTCAGACATACATGTATTTTCCAGGTGAGAAATACTCTTCTGAGGTGTACAAGGAATTTCCTTCTGACTGGTTCAAAGGACTCAATATTAAAACCCAGGTGACGTCATGCGTGTATCGCAATGAAGTCAACACATACAAAGTGAAATGTGGAGGGAGCTTAGAAATGTGGGAGTCATCAGGCTGGATTCACAAGCAAGACCCTTATGGCTGGTTTCATTGGTGAGTTGTTACACTCAAGCCCAAGGGTGGGGGGGGGGGGCAGACCCAGGGAATTTGACATTTTTTGGAAGCCAGAGTCAAATTCCGCACCCCTGGGCACCTAGTGAATGTCAAATTTCACATATCTCCTCTTAAATTTCTAACTTAGCAGACCATTTTAGATGTCAAAATCGGTACCCTGGATGAGCTTCACGATGTCAAATTCCCCTGGGGCTTACCATGGATAGGTGCATTATACACTTAGCAACATGAAGATGCTACACATATACATGTTATTAAGAGGGTCCATTATTATTGGATGAAGGTTCTGTGTTTTGTTAAGAATAAGATAAGGCGGAGGGAGGGGAAGTGTCCAGGAAAGTAGGGTGTGCAGAAGGGGTACAGGAGGTCGAAGAAAAGAGGACAGGAAGAGGGACTCTTTAATGGATGGACCATTAAAAAAGTGAGAAACCAAAAAAAAATCATGTAAGGAAAGTTGCAAAGAAAACCAATTCATGGAAAGGGGAAGGCAAAGAAAAAAAAAAACAGTCATGCAAAAGGAAAGGTCCTATTAAGCACTAAAAATACCGAAATATATCATAGAGAATGCTGAAAATAGTATTTCTGAGTGAAGAAATTTAAAAATTTCCCAGCCTGCTCACTCCCCTAATTTCATGAAAACAAACTACATTAGCCCCACCTCCCACACACATTACATTACATTTTTATTTTAAGATTTACTTAGGACCTAGAGTTAGCTCATTTATCTGTTTAGAGGCCTAACAAGCCATTAGAGGCCTAACAAGCCTCACATACAACTGAGGGTAAATAAAGTTTTCATTCATTCAAAACCTTTTTTTCCATATGCCAATGGTGATAGAAAATTGACTTTCAAGTCCTGCCAACAATATGTTTAGTGTAGAGTAAAGAAAACAATCAGACGAGTATAACATGTTTTAAAATAAAAATACATGGCATTTGATTTTAGCCATTGTTTTTATTTTCTAAAAAATATAGTGATCAAAAATGGTTGTTAAATATTAAACCTCGGATTAGCAACAATATTTTTGAAATAATTTTATCAATATAGCAAATGAACAAAATTTAAGCAACATTCTGATAAATTCTATATTCTATTCTTCTTGTTAAAGCAACAATTGTCTGAAAAAAATTGGAGCAGAAGGTTTCACACCCAACAAAGTTTCTGTACAAGCGACGGGCATAAAAAAAAATTGTGCAAGCTAAAAATTCCCGCCCCCCCCCCCCTCCGCCCCATCGCTTTTTTAATGATCCACCCCTAAATTTAGAAAATAACCTCTAAAATAGACCAATATTTTTTGTATATTTCTCTGTGTGTAACCCTAACTTTGACAGCTAAAATAATTTATGTTTTTCCCAGAGCAACCTAAGTGAGACCAAAAATCCGAAATTTACACCCCTAAGCGAGACAACGAGCATCCCCGATCCTTTCATATGGTTGCCCTCTCCCAGTCCTCTCCTCCCTCCGGGCAAATTCACAGCGAATCAAAAAAATGCGAATGTATAGACTGTAAAAGCAATTTATGTTCTTATTTTAAGGTATTGCAGATTTTATCTTGGTCGCCGCACTGAAGACGACAGACGACAAGTGGATCGCTGGAAGAAATGTGCTGGGGACAAGGGGCGTTGGCGAAATAACCTCATTTCAAAGATCGTTCGAAGTGGTTGCGCTTACGATAACTTTGCTGTGTCACCTGTGGTACGACAAACTCTTCAACACTGGGCTTACAAACTGAACAAGAAAGACTTTGACCAGTATGCAAAGAAGGTTAAACTTTAGGACATTTTGCACCGTGGTAACTACAAATTCTCTGCTTGTTTTATACCTTACCCATAAAATACGCGTAGGAAATTAGGTCGACGTTCCATGGAATTAACGCGAGTTTTAAAAACTGTTTATTTAAGTTATGTGAATTTTGTAGAACGTTAATAGTGGCGTCATAAAGACCTTTTGAGTAAATTAGCAAACGCCGGCTGAAAGTAGCGACCCACTGTACCAAAGTAATTGATGTTTATTTTTGACGATCCCTCGTTTTAAGGACAATACATTACTATGTTCTGGTGTAAATTTTATTAAACAAGTTTTATCCTTAAGTTGTAGATTGTTATACTTGAACTGCATAGTACAGGTTTTATCTACCCAAAATTAGCGACCCCCGGCCCGAACGTTGTGACCTTCTAAATCCAAAAGAAACGAGGCGGTGTCGTTACTTTCTGAACTTTTCCACTTCGCATTTGCGAATTAAGCTCGAAACGAGGGTCGTTTTTGACGAATTCTCGTTTAATTTCCGAAGACTTTCCGATTGTTCTTGTCCAATCAGATCGGCAACATCCCTGCCGAAAACCTCAGCCTCGGAAGATTCACGAAATTTGGCTCCTTAGGCTTGTCGGAAAGTGGTTTCTGGGTTCTGGGCGTGAGATGCTCTGAGACAATTAAGAGTTTTGACTAAGTCCTCTAGTCCTCGGCTTACTGTCAGCAAGAGCCCACGACCATCTCTTGGTCCGTGAGTTGTCTACCTTTGACTTGCAAGCACTAACTAAAGATGTACACCACCGTATATTTAGTACTACACTTATGTTTATCCCCCCTCCCCTTTTTAACTGACATTTATGTGTACAGTCTTAGAAAAACTCGTGTGCATGCAGTTGCTCATTTCAGTTCCCTTTGATGTATTTATTTGTATTTTCTGAGGAAAAAATCATTGCTTTCTTATACATGTGCACGTAGAGTCATACGAGTAATTGTTTTATAGCAATAAAAGGTGTGTATTTAAGATAGAGACTTTGTCTGGTTTTATTAAGGTCAAAGGAGAGAGCCTTCCTCTTGAATTTCATATTCACCGCATGGTTGGGATGGAGAGGGGGGGGGGGGGGGGGGGGGGATCGGAAATGAGCTGATAATAATTGGGCCCTTTCGCGCCAGGAAGTGCATAGACTGCATCCGGTATCAGGTATTACCCGGATTGGAATCATCCATGTTCGCAAGCTAAATGCAGTACAAATGCGAAACTAGCCGAATTGTTTCCGCTACCGCCGTGCAAGCCTTTGGTCTCCCTTTCCCCCGCATGGTTGTTCTGATCTACACTCCCTAAACAAAACAAAAATAGCGCTTTAAAAGTCTACTTTAGTTACAGCGCTAACTTAAGTAGATAGACAAACATCACAAGTGTTTTGTTTTATTATTGTGCATAGCGGTCAGCCCCGTCAGTTACTAAATAGAGTGAGTTATCAGAGGATTATTTTTGACGGCGCCCACTTTTCCCGTGCATTCGACGATCAGTTGGTCTATCGTGGGTGGGTGCGCAGAGGTTATAGTTGAAATACCCTATTCCTCCCTCGAACCCTTTATTCTTGCAACTTTTCCAACTGCAAAAAAATTTCCATAAGTTAAAATACTTTCTGATTGGCTTCAGAGAGTAAACTGCCTCTAGATTGCATGTGCGTGAGCTCTGATCACGAAAGTTTCACTTCGCGTGATGTAACTGATGCGGCGACCTCCGCCACTGCCTTATAATCCTTCCTGCCTTTTAATATATTTTTAAATTTTGTTTTTGGCTTTTGTTTTGAAAACAACTTTAATCCCAATTATCAGAACTTCCGAAGCAGCGGCAGTTTGCCATAATTAGAAGCGCTCGGGTTAAGGGGTTAGACGGGCATATGTGAATACCGACTGACTGGCACGAACTACTTCTCCGCTTAGAAATCCCCCCTGGGGGAGGGGGGCTTAGAAGTCAGCGATGTACCACCCATGTATATTTCAAGGGCGCAGATCTTCCAAAACTTTGTGGTTGCTAGATTCATCTGTCCGATAGCTATTGTAGTACAATTCGTTTTTTGGGTGGTTGATAACGCGATTCGAATAGAAAAATCTTCCGCAACTTAGAAAAATCTGTCGCTTCTTGCATCACTCTTCTTGTGCCCACCAGCAAAACGTGTTTAAAGGTTGGCTCATGTTTCACTGGGTATAAAACTATGATCATATTTCTAATCTCATAAACATATTTGATTTAGACAGGCAAAAACAAGAGACGGCTCGGGAAATTTAACATATTACAGGAACTTTACTTTACAACGCTTTTTTCTTTGTCGAAGCAGGAACAGAATTTGTTTCTGTAGTACCTCCGAGAAGACAAATGTCACAAATGCATCCATATGGGAAAACAATCGTGCCTGTCAAAAGAGGTCTGTTTTGATTCAACAGCCCAAGGCGTCAAAAGTTTTACGAGGTGTTATCTTGAAGTGCATTCTTGAATTACGTAGTGGGAAAAATATATCAAAACAGCTCAACATATGTTTGAAAACAACGTTATCACTGTTCGAAAAGGCGTTCGTTAGAGACTTACAAAGAGCATCGCGTTCTTGGTGAAAGGAATAGCGAACACGTATATCGAACAAGATCGTTTTTGGAAGCCAGATCTGATCTACACAGCTTTTTCAAGTTGTTTACAATAGCGACAAAGTTTCGCGTTGGAGTTTTTATTCAAGGTACACAAAGATACGACTTTATCTCTGTGCTGTGCGGTGTGATACTATCATTCAACGGGAAAATGTCTCGATTTTACCGCACGGGAGCTGATCCAGGGCTATCGCGACAAAGCACGAAATCTTACAAGGCAGTTCGACAAAAGTCAAACGCTGAGCTCAGCGAGAAACTTCGTCGCTTGGACATTGAACATCACTCGACTATTTCGAAAATCTTGACCGAAAAGTACACATGGAAAACGATTCATTACAATTTAACACATCCTAGCGAAGAATCGTCTTCTGATAGCGATGGTGAAAGCGACCCAGAGGAAATCCCTCAATGTATTGTCGAGGCCGAAGAGGAATGTCAAATCGCAGAGAAAAAGGTTCAAGCTACACTTATGGACAGCAGTAAGAAACAAAGCTTTCTTCAGCTACCAAGTATAATCGAAGAATCGTCGGTTATTTCAAAGCAGAGGTCTCCGAAATTGGGTCGGAGCCCTCTTCCACCATTATCGGAACACGGCTTTCCGACTCGTGTACGAAGAGCCACCGAGAGCAACCACGAAAAGGAGTCGACGACACGACAGCGACAGCGAAGCTCGACTCTTCCAATCGGTCATATGCCAGGAGACAGGCAACGAAAGAACGAATTTAAGAAAACTTCAAAACACGAGAAGTCGACTCATGGCGACGCAAAACGATTCGGTGACGACAAATCGAGTCATAACCGAAATATGGACGATAGTGAGCTGAAGAAACAGACACTATCGTGGGAGGAAGAGTTGAATAGCTGTCGATACTTGAGACACAAGAGGCATTCAACACCTGACTTCCTTGACACTGATGCGATATTTGACAAATAAGTGTGTGTAGGATACTTACAATGCTACAACCATATTACTACCTCTCTCTTGCTTCTCTTCCTGTAAGGCTCCCAGCGGGGAATCTAGATATAGGGAAAAGGGGATGCATGGGGAAGCGCGGTTTAAAGTTCGCCATCCCCCCCCCCCCCCTAATCTCCATTATGCTCTCTTGTTCTCTTGTGTTTACGCTTAAGCTTGTTCCTTGTGAGGACAGCATAAAACGAATGATTGTGTTCGTTCTTTTTGTGCGCTTATGTGTTTATGGTTGTGCCTGTCCTTATTCTTTTGTTATATGCAGTCCAAACAGGCCATATTTTTCTCACGTTTTATATATATCTAGTTATCTTACAAGTCAATTCATCGCCTGCGAGCCTGGGCCTGCGAACAAGATCTTAGAGGATCCCTTAGAAAGTATTCTCGTAAGCAAGTGAATACAAACAGGACTTAAGAAAGAAAAGAGTATTGCAAATGACACCCTGCTCTAAGAGGGCAGAAAGGCAAGAATTTTTAGGAATTTGTATAATTAACTTTTCAAAACCGAGAGAAAATGAAAATGCGTGACATACATTACGTTCGTAAATGCTCATACGCGAGGGGCATGTATCAACTATTATATCTATTACAAAATGTCTGCAAATTATATTCATTCTCAAGAGTTGATGGCTATAAATATAAGACAAAGGAGTTTGCACGACGTACGATACCTATTGAAAAGATCACTGTTTGTCTTAAACAATGTTAAGGATCGTCAAATTTAATATAATATGAGCGAAATCCAAAATAAAGCCAAAGTTGTGATTCATTGATGCGTAGTGAACTCGAACAAGTTTTAATTTACAGCTGACTCTAATATCACATTTACTACTATTAATGCTGAGAACACGACTCTGTAGCAACAAAAGTACCGCAAAAAGTGTTTGTCTTCGGGCGAAAAACAAGCGCAGCATGTTTATGAGTGTTTGTCCACACTCGGGGTATTAAAATAACTGAGGGGAATATGCTGCCTTTACATCTGCAAATGGTTAGTTACCTTCTCGGATAAGGACGATAAACCGTAGGCCCCTTCTCCTGTATCTTCGATTCAGTGTTATGGTCAGCAGGGGACGTAAAAGAACCAACACACTTATCGTAAAGAGAAGGGCATAGAGTTCCCGGTGTTGTGGTCTGGTCTTTGCCCATCGTGCTGTGTACTGTTGAAATGCTCGGAGATATTAGCTGTACAAGCTACTCTGAATTGGATTGATAACCGTCAACAGTTTTTGTAGTCTTTGTAGAAATCACTAATTATCTACTTGTTCATTAAAAATGTTCGGTTGATTTTGAAGCCCCTGGAAACTAAACGAGGAACGTTGTTTCTCTAAAAATGACCGCCGGTTTGCATTTTTGTTTCCGAGAGAAAAATTGTTTCTGATTTTATTCAGAAATATTTTGTTTCCAAAGCAAATGTTTCCTCGTTTGCCTACCACAAGAATTTACAATTTTGCTGAAATTAGTCGAAGGCAAAAAAATTCAGCGCAAGAAAGGAAAACAGCACAACGATATATTTATTCAACATGAAAATATTTTACATGTTCGTTTTTAAACAACACATAAGAAGTCAAAAGAAATAATCAAGTTGCATAATGAGTCTCTCGCTTCAGTTTTATCCTATTCAGTGTGCTCTAGTGGCGGTTCTTTCCGGTGAGCCTGGCCATTCTGGAACATGAAATAAATCACATATTATTAATACAGTTGAGAGATCGTAGTAAGATATCGAAGGCTACCACGTTTTTCCCGCCAAAATGGCACTAGTTCACAGACGCCCGCTGCATGTTTTCTTTAATTTGGTCACTCGAATCACTACCTAAGGAGCCGGACAGACCCCTTTCCCAGGCCTTTATGCGTGTACTTGGAAAATAGCAGACTTTTTACAGCCCTCTATTTTCTGGTATGTTTTTCGATCGTTCTTTTGCGTTGAAAAATAGAGGGGTTGTAAACAGCCTAGGAAAATAGAACGCCAAGGAACTTGGCTGCTGCAACTATATATGCGACGGGATTCATGCTTGTCCAACGATCTCGAAACTATCTCTTTGGAAATGGAATAATTTAAAAGCTCACCTTAGCATTTGGCGTTCATCCATCATAGCGAACTTGATCAGAGTGAACGAGAAGTAAATAATGACCCAAGTATAGCCAATGTACTCAATGGAGTCCATCCAATTCCAGGGCCACAGCGATAGAAACTTGGACAAGTGTTCTACAAAATAATGTTACAAACATGTTTATGAGGTAAAGTTACCGAAAACTATCGTACCACTCGGAATGACAAAATTTTGTTGATTACTGCGGTAGTCATACACTTTGTATTCTAAGCTAAAGTTATTGTATTTAGAAGGTAAAATACGCGCGTTTGGCCAACAAAACATTAATTTGAATCAAACCATTTATGTTAACGGAATCATATAACGCACACGCTGGATATCACAACGTGGCTAACCCACCACTGACTTTTCCGCACTTGACACTAGTCACGATTATCTTTTTCATTTAAATTGAGCCAGTCGGGAGAAATAACTTTAGCTCATTGCTAGCGCAACAGTTTTTTTTAAGAACCTACGATTTAGCTTGTTTTGGTCGATAACTAGACTGGAAATAATTCTTTTGGCATCCAATCTTATTAGGTTGCCAAACAATTCACCAGTATCCATTTATACTCCTGGGTGGGGAAGGCATTGTCTAGAACCCAGGCCTATCTACCCGGCGTATAACACACTAAGCGTAAGGCCAACGTTTGTCAACTCTACGAAGCTTACATGAGTCTCCCAAGAGCTTTGCAGGCGGGTAGCGCAGGCTTCAGCAAGGTAAACTGAAGAAGTAACATTACTTCAACGTACGTTTAGTAAATGACAGCTCACCTCCGATCATTTTACAAGTGGTGATATATATCCTAGTACAGCTGGATATTCTTCCAAGAATAATGCAGTCTCCGACTTAGAAAAAGAACAAATAAAAAGAAGTTATATTTTAACCATCATTCAAAACTTTCGAGGTTAAGGAAGGAATGTAATAGTAAGTAGAGAATCGCACACCTCGAAATGCAATTTATTGAATGTTATCTATCTAACAGGGGTCTGTATACGCACGAGCTAGGTGGAGGGGTGGGAGGCAGGGGTGGGGCATGATTGGATTACACGGACGGAGTGATTAAAAGCGGGTGGGGCATTTTCAGTCTATGCAAGTTTCATTACTTTTGTAGATATATATATAGTGTCCTTTCTCCTATTCTCAAAAGAGTGTTTACTTCCTTACCTTAATATATCTCTTGGCATCTATAATATTCTCGCACAGCCAAATTACAGCTCGCAAAAAAGGGCTAACCACCATCCAGATCACTTCCAGAACCGCTTCTATAATTTTTATGGGGTCATCAAATTGTTTCTTGACTTTCTCTTTCAGAGCACTGCAAACATCCGCCAAGAAACCGTATGCAGCCACAAGCTTGTTTGAAAGGATCCTAAATGGCCAAGCTATCCAATGTAACACTTTCATCGTCTTGTCCGCCCAGAAATTATACACGATCGCCACTTTATGTGTTAGGCTCTTAAATGGCCACGTGATCCAATGTAATGCTGTCGAGGTGCTTGTATCTGCACTACTATCAACTGAGCTGTTGTAATCAAGTGAGATTTGAATGCCATCCTGCAGAAAATAGGCAAAGGAGGAAAGTTTTGATCTAGCTTATACTCCCATGTTCGTGTCATGTTGAACACTTTATCTTCGTAATTTGGACTTGTGTATGCTTACAGTCATGTCTTTCTGGTGATATTGCGCGGAATCATTGCGTGATAGGGCAACACCATAGCCGCAGAAACTTCCGTAGATTATATAGCATTTAAACCGAAATACAATTTATGTCAAGTTGGATAATCCCAGTGCCAAGTAGAGTGCGGGCTTTTAACAACCAGTTTTGTGTTTTTTCTAAGTGCTATTCCTTCGGTGGAGGGGGGTGGGGGAGGAGCTCTATAATTGGTTTTAGTGCACTTGTACATGTTTTTTCTTGGAGTTCTTGTGTCATCGGTTTGCATTTTTGGACAGGTGTGATGATGCTTTAACTCTTTAATTCGAAACTGACTTTGCTTTTGTTTCAGTTTTACAGAATTTAAAGGAAATCAGCCCTGAGCCGAGCTGTACTAAGGAAAAAATCAGTCAATTTTTCAAAATAAAAGCTTTTGTAAGTAATCAGAAAAACCCCCTGAGATATTTCAACTTGCCTTTTTGGTCAATATTTTTCCGTATTCAGTCTGTCCAGCCCTGTTATCTGTTTCACACTTGAACACTGTCATGTTCAAGGTGAGCTTCAGGTTAAGTGACCTGAAGTGAAGTCCGATAGAATGCCATGACGGATTTTGTGCACCAGGTTGATAGTAGTGATAAATGCCTCCTTTGGAGTCAACATTTCATGATCCATCTAAAAAATTGAAACAAAAGAACAAGAATGATTTTTGTGCAATAAACATATTAACCAAAATAACAGATATTACAGTAGAACCCCGGTAACTCGAACTTGGATAACTCGAACAACCCCGCTAACTCGAACAAACTTCCATTTCCCTTGGATTTGAACTCACTTTTCAGTCATTTTTACTCGGTTAACTCGAACTCGGATAACTCGAAAACCCCGCTAACTCGAACTAAATTTCGTTTCCCTTGATCAAAATTTGGGTCAAATTTACCCCGATAACTCGAATCCCGGTTCTTGCAACTCGCCACGGTTGCCCATTGATTAGAGCAACAAAACAGATCACGTATTTGACAGCCTTTTTCCACTCTTATCCTAAGAATTTGTGATCGTGTTAGAGTTTTTGACGAGATAAGTTTAATTTGCACTGTGCTGTATACTGAAGTGCTGAAAATCAGTAAACTATCCATTATTAACTTGGCAAATTAAATATTCAATCGACCCCGATAACTCGAAACCCCGCTAACTCGAACGGTTTTTCGTTTCCCTTCAGACGGTTCGAGTTACCGGGGTTCTACTGTATACACAGAGCCGCCTCGTTCTCAGGCGTCCTCCTCCTTGGTAGTGCACGGTTCGCTTGGTGTTGTGGGACTGACGTACACTGTTCGCTTGGCGTTGTGGGCCTGATGCGGACGGGAAAACGGCTCGCTCCCTAACCATCAACCCCCATGCTACCTGTCTTCCCGCCTTACCGCCTTTACCGTTCGACCGACCGGCGGTGGCGTCTGGGGACGAAGCAGTACACCGAGTACAAAGAAAGGGAAGGAACGTTAGCTTAAACCCGTAGAATGGGAAAGGGTGCAGTGCATGAGGCTATGTAGCCGCTGAGCGGAACACAACCTGACGAAAAGCTAGCAGTGGGTTAAAATTGTCCACCTTAGGTACCTTAGGAAACCGGTGTTTCCGGGCCGGTGTTAACCGTAAGACTATATTTTCCTACGGTCGCAATAAAGTAGAACTTGGACAGGACATTGCGGTGCGGGATTTAAACCGGCTGCGGTTGAAAAAATGTCTAACTATTAAAAAAGACTTAAGTTCTTACGTAGTAACGTTTGATTTTCTCTGTGACGGTTTGAATATCCTCGCTTGTCTTTTCTACCTGCATGTCAATGTCCAGGCACTGAGGCGAGTTCAGGTTCGTTCCTAAATAAGCACATAACAAGTTCTAAGTGTTACAGTGCAGCTAACAGATAGACACCATAGAAAAACTGAGGACGGTGCTTCTTTCTATCAAGTGTTTAGAGCTGGGGCTAACTTGACAATGTTAAAACGCTAACCATAAAACCAATCTTAACCGTATAAGCTAACCATAAAGCCTATCAAGCTAACTAAACACTGACACCCGAATATCTCGTTAATCTGGGAATAAATGCCAGTTATGGCAGTTATTGCTTTAGGCACTCAAACCAAAAAGAGTATAAACGAAAACACTTCTTCAAGTTTGTTGACAAAAAGAAACTTTATGACTATTTAAAGAAACAAAATTGAAGAGAAAAATTTCTGTCCTCTTAACACTGACCAGCAACAGAATGCTCGAGGTTAAGGGAAATTCTTTTTATAACATTAAGGTAAAAAAATTGTTTCCATAATTCGCAGCGCTTTCACAGCGAAAAGTCATAGAAAAGTTCTCGGCCGCTTAAATAAACTTGATCAGCAACCAAATAATTTTGAATACCTTTGATGTATACGTTCAACAAACTCGAGCAAACCATAGCCAAGTTGTTTACGGTAAATGGGAGCGAATTCCGCACATACATAGCCAAAGAAAGTTTTTAAATATCACAGTTTCAATTCGCAAATTTCACTACTTCGCACTAGTCTTACCTTCTTGTCCAGCGACTTCACAGAGAACAAACTTTGAACAAAAGCAACTCAGAACGCAGAAGACAAGAAACACTGAAGGTCTCATTTTCCTTTCCGTTATTTGTCTGCTTAGTCATTCCCCGAATAAACTGAACATAGATTAACCAAACTCGCCACTGGATACTCAAGGGAACAGAAAAAAAAGGGGGCACCAGACGAGGAGCAGGACGACCATGAATCCAATTCCATAATTCCTCTGCGAGACTGGCAAAGACACAGCGAACAAACACATGAAGATCGCACAGAAAGAAGACGCACACCCAAAAGAGAGAAGGCCGGCCGAGGAGAAAGTGACAACCCCGCGGACAAGCGAGAAAGCCGCCGGATGGCCGCGCGCGCGCGGCGCGCGCAGAAGGAGCGCAATGCAAAACAGGGCAATGACCTTAAACTTTCATTCCTCTTAGCACGGTTATCGGCTAAAAAAACTCTGAGAGAGCGCGCGCTTATACGAAACAAAGGGCATGAACGTTACAAAGTGAAATTGACAGCTGACGTCATTGTATGCATTTTGTTTAGGCGAACGAAAGTGAATATTTACTGTACGACGTAGATGTTAACAGTTGTTATCTGGCAATAACTATTATAGAAAGCAAAAAGACGTACAAGCCTTTTCTTGTTTTAATTTTGTTTGTTGTTTTCGCTGTTCCGACGACCGAAGGACTCCCTGCGACAGCTGACGCATGTACCTCGCACGCGCACAAGTCTCGCGCGCAGGATACATTGCTGGACAAAGTAAAATGGGCGTGAAAAAGTAAAATGTCATGGAAAAAATCTTGCAAATGGATATAGACTGTCCACAGCCTCTCGATTTTTCAACGCAAAACGCCTCCCAGCCCCTTGCTTCTTCCGTTTTGCGCTGGCGTCCAGTTCTCTCGCCGTTCTCACCGCGCGCTCATCGAATGAAAAAACAGGAAAAATAGAGTCTAGAACGGATAGTCCGTTCACGCGTGGCCCGATCACACGCAGTACGCGTTGCAGACCCGTGCTTTGATATTTGAACCCGCCAGAAACGTTTACGTTGCCTGGTCATTTTGCAGTTCTCCCCGGGAGTTAGCAAGTATCAGTTTTCAAGATTAAATACCAACTCCAGAACAAATTTGGTGAGAACGAACTGTTGTGGCTCGACTACTTCTGTTGATGCACCCCTTGTCTTACGTGCACAATTCAGTGTGTTAGATACTGCTTCACAAAATGCTGCGCTCGTATTTGGTTCTTTACTTTGTAGTAGGTAAGCCAATGCAACAAAGTGTATCAGTGAGTAACCTCACCATTATGAGATGCAGTTTACAATATCCCTCTCCCCGGGGGCAGTAAATTTTGTCTTGCGTACGTTGATTTCCTTACCGTTTACCACTGTAATTATTTTTGATCTAATGTAATTTATATACTCAGGAAAGTTGGGTTGGGGCTAGTTAGTTAGTCCAGGCCAGGAATCATAGTTTCCCTCTAAAAAGAACGCCTGATTGCAGGTTAGACGAGCCCAAATAACTTCAAATATAAACGGCTGCGAAGGAATTGTGGCTCTTTTCCAGATTGATTGTAACAAAAGTGACACAACACGCAGGGCAGCCGTTTTTCTGCGTTGTAACAACCGCAGAGACTTATAGTTAGAACGAAGTCCAGATAAATCCTACTGTAAAAACAAAAACAAAAAGTAAACAAATAGACCTGGGTGCAGCCGTTATTTATTTATTTACCAGGATCGTCACGCTTCCCTGGTGAAAAAGATTGCATAACGATCAAAATCACGGCAAGCCCCGGGCGGCAAACATCGTTTGCGAGGCACTAAAACAGCGTTCGCATGAACGTTGCTCATGTACATTCTCTGATCATAGTCACCCAAGAATGCCGTCTTTTTACGCAAATAAAGAAGGGAGAGAAGAGAAGGCCTTCGAAGTCTAGGCCCGAGAAAGAGGGGGAGGGGGAGGGAGACTTTTGGTCTAAACGGGGACGTCCCGCTGAAACAATTGTTTTAGGATCTTTACATTGATTTACTTCACGAGCTTGAGCTCGCTAGCGTTATATGGTTTATGAAAAATTTTGTTTTCAGTCAAATGTCCGACCATTTGGACTATTTGGGCTTCTGTTCGATCACATTCCTCACTATCTGGGCCTCAGTAGCAGTCAAATGCCTGGCGGTGATCTTGCTTGGATTTGACTAATACATAAGTTGTAAACAGGGTATAAAATTTCACCATTATCTTCTGACTGCCTAGAAATTTTTTTCGCCGAAAATGTCGAAGAGGGTATGCAAATTACCTTTGTGATTCAAGCTCGATCCGTTTGTAACATTAAAAAGGCGTTCGATACTTCATGAAAGAAGAAAATGACACGATTTTTACTCAGAATTAAAAAAGGGTAACAAAATGGATAGAATATATTTGCTGAATGGTTTTAAAATTTGCATCTTTTTGGTAATTGACGTTAATGTTCTTGGACCAACAGTTGTCAATGGCAACATTCTGAACAATCAAGACAACAATCAGTGGTACAAGGATGGTGTCAAGTTGATCCGAGACAACCTTAGGGTGAAACCGAACACAAACACTGCTAAGAACGCTATTCTCTTTATGGGCGATGGAATGGGCATCACTACTGTTACTGCTGCTCGCATCCTGGACGGACAGATGAAAGGCAAATCAGGCGAGGAGAATGTCCTGAGCTGGGAGGAGCTGCCTTGGACAGCCCTGGCCAAGACCTATGCTGTTGATCAACAGGGTCCAGACTCCGCCAGCTCGGCCACAGCGTTTCTTTCTGGTGTTAAGACTGACCAGGGTAGGTAAAGAAATTAACAGTGTTGACCGTCTATTGTCCGGTGTAAAACCTTAGAGTACGAGCAATTCTTCATTTTTTCAAGGTCAGTGGAGAGCGGGAGCCTGCGAGCACGCGTGAAAATTTCGTAGAATTCCAGCACAAGGAGACACGACGCTCGACGACGAAAAACGCGTGCCGCGCGAAGGAAGGTCTCTTTACTTCGTTGGGCATTACAAAGGCTGGCATAGATGTAGTTTAGTAAAACGACGCGCGAAGATCTAGACGGGAAACGTGCGCCGCATGAAGGGAGGTCTCTTCACTACCATGGGCTTACCTAAGACTAACGTAGATATATAGAGTTAAATTTGTATAAAACGCCATCAGAGAAAAATCAAGGAAATTAGCAACTGAACCTAAGCGTTGAAAAAATTGACGCTACCTTCGGTCTTAGTTGCCTTGAATTAGCTGTTAAAAGTTTAAAGCATTATGTGCAATGTTGATAAAAAAAGGTTACTTAACGCACGGTGAAAATAAAATTAACAAACAAAACAAGCAAAAACTAAACACAGTGACAAAGCAAAGTACAATTTAGTGGATAACAACATTTTAATTATGTATGCATTCGCTGTCGGCGAATGCATACGAGGAAGGTCCAAATGAATCCTGGTACTTATCTCAAACTAAAACTACTTGAAGCTGAAAGATTTATTATGAGTTGTTGCATTTTTCAGGTGTTATTGGAATGGACGAAAGAGTTAGATGGGGTTACTGCTCATCTGCGAATAAGGATCGTGAAGTAATCTCTATCCTCTCACTAGCGGAGATGGCTGGCATGTCAACTGGGTTCGTGTCGACCGCGCGTGCCACGCACGCAAGTCCCGCGTGTTCGTACGCGCACTCTGTGGATCGTCGCTGGGAAAGTGATGCAGATAAGAAGAGTAAAGCGTACGATGACGCGACTGCATGCAGAGATATCGGTAAGTGTATTATCAGCTCGGTGTACTTTCAGCTGAGAGTGATACGATGTACGATTGTTATTTTAAAAAGGATGAGTCGACTGTTTGCATGCTCTGTTGCTGACATTCGTTCAAGAAGCAGTGTACAGAGAAGACCTCTTAGTTTTTTGTGTGACTACAAACTATTCTTGAATTATGAGGGTGCACTCGCTGACCAAGAAGATAACCTTAAAACAACGAAAGAAAGGAATAAATTCAATCTCCAAGATGTGAATAAACTGTTATCAGTGGTGCTTAAGTGACTTCTTTCAGTTAAGGCGGGAGTACACCTGAACGCCATTTATCCACCGTATAATTTGGGTTAAACGCAAATATCCCGTTTGCGTTTTGAGCAATTCAAAATGCTCATTACACGAATCATTGTTTTGCGGTGTTTTGTAAAATTTTGAGAAATAAGAAATATTGAATATTTAATGTGATTTTAAAATTAGAGTTTAAAGTGAAAAATTAGTATACGGAAACCAATCAGTACTCCGTAGCACTGAAAAGAAGCATGAACTATGAGTTCAGGAACCAGTTAGCAGAATTTGTGTGCACTACTAGAGGCAAAATACTGTAATGCGAGACGTTCAACCTTGCTCGCCATCGTTTGCAGCAGCTTGCTTAATGATGCACATGAAATCATTTATTAATTTTCAGCCTTACAACTTGCTGAGTACTCATACGGTGACGGAATAGAAGTCATCTTTGCCGGGGGACGAAGAGAGTTCATGCATCAAAATCAAGCAGACCCTGAATACCCGGATGAGAGAGGAGAGAGACTGGATGGCAGAGATCTGATCCAAGAGTGGGTAAACAAACATCCAAACTCACAGTACGTGTGGAACAAAGCTGGGTTTGATCAGATTGACGTGAAGAAGATTGATCACGTGATAGGCATGTACCTAATATATTTTATTTTTGCGTAGGATTTTGTTTTCGTTGCTTCAGCTTATCGTTAAGTGCATATTTGCGAAAATAAAACCAATTTGCTTGCCAAAAAATTATTTATTTCCATTGAGGACTTTATTTGAAGCACACATAGTCATCGTTCAAAATCCCCTTTTCGGTAAAAATAATTTCTAACTTGGATATGGCAATTTCCTATGCAGGACTTTTTGAGTACTCTAACATGAAGTACGAAGTGGACCGAGCTGAAGATGCTGCTGGTGAACCATCAATAGCAGAGATGACAGAAAAAGCCATCCAAATACTACAGAAAAACCCTAAAGGGTTCTTCCTTTTCGTCGAAGGTGAATAGATGGTGACATTTGATTAGGCATTCTAATGCCATTTTACAATGTAAGATTCAAGTTATTGCAACTGCTTTGAACGCTATTCATACATGGCATGAGTGTGGGTGGTGGTGTAGGAGGGGGGGGGGGGGGGTAAGGAGGCGAGAGGAGGGCTCGGGTTCCGCTAAGCTCGCCTGCTTTGAAAGTAAGAGTGTTTTCAGGCTTTCCGTAGGATGCTATGGTTGGTTGGAAATCCTTGGGGTCTTTACCAGGATGTCATGCACTCCACAGGAGAGGGAAGGCAGCAGTAATTTAGTTATTTATAAGATTTCTCTTTAACATATTAATGGAGAGCAGTAAGTTTCACTAAGCAGTGACGACGGCGACGCCGAGGACAACGCCTAGTGAAAAATGAATTTATATTTTACTTGAAAATCTAACGATCATTCTAATGTATTCAGTGTATCTATTGCTTTAGGAATTAGCTCCAGATGAGTATGTAAAAGAGGGTTCAACCCCAAATAGAAATACGAGAAATTAAGTCGTCGTCGCTCACGTTCTCCAAAAAAATCAGAATTTGGTCATTTCACGTTGTTGTTTCGCAGAGAACGGCCAAGAAATGTAACAAAATTCAAAACGCACGTGCAGAGTTATAATTCTTCTCATTAAACCTTATGTATTATTCCTCAGGAGGACGCATCGATCACGGGCATCATGATGGCCATGCGGTTAGAGCTCTCCACGACGCCGTGGCTATGAATAAAGCGGTGTCTAAGGCAGTAGAAATGATAGATAAAGGTAGATCAAACACTAACACTATGTCCAGCAAATGCCAAAGACGTTTTTGACATTCTTGACAAGTTGATTTATAGCTCTTAATACCAGCTCAGCCTGTCGCACACGTAATCTCCTTCACTCAATCTAAATCTAAAAAAACTAATGGTTGTTCTAAATTTACATGTACTTTAAGTATGATATAAATGTCTCTATAAAATTAGTGAAAATTCATATTTATATGCATGACCTTTTAGTGTTTTATAGTGAAATTACTGTAACTTTATTTTATTTAATGTCACTTTTTTAAACTTTTTTAGTGTCTCCAATTACTTTGAAAAAGCTAAATGCCGATTGCAACAACTTCTTGTTACCCGGGAATCGTTCTTCTAAGAACCTAAGAGAGAGTTTGCTTTCGATAGAAAGTAGTAAAACAAGGGTTTTTTTTCATCAAATCCACTGAATATAATTTCTTTCATCATAGACGAAACACTGTTAACAGTAACCGCTGACCACTCTCACGTCTTTACCGTCGGTGGGTACCCAAAGCGCGGGAACCCAATATTTGGCTTAGTGCGCCATGTGGACGGCAAGTTAGCAGTGGACTCCTTTAACAAGACGTATACATCGCTTGGTTACGCTAACGGCAGGGGAGGATTAAACGGGAGTCGTCCAGACCTGAGGGGGGTGGACACAGCAGACAAGGACTATCTTCAACAAGCTACAGTTCTGAAAAGCTACGAGACTCACGGAAGCGAAGATGTTGGTAAGTCGGCCTTGTTCATGTTTTATCTATTATCAAAGTTAGTCCATCGCAGGGTTACCTCCAACAGTAAATTCGCCGGACTACCCATTCATAAACCTGGGTGGAGAGAGGCACTATGACAGTTAAGTGTCTTGTCCAAGAACACAGCGCAGTATCCCGGCCAGAGCTCGAACCCGGACCGCTCGATTCGGAGTCCAGCGCACTAAACAGTCGGCCACTGCGCCTCTCCGGAAAGTAATGATGGTAAATGTTTTTGTTTTTTTGTATCCGCTCTATCACAGTCCGAGAGTATGAAAGAAGCCATTTAACTGGCTTATCCTGCCATAAACTGAAGCATTGGGACCATATTTCTTTTCCAACAGATTGATGTCAAAATGCAACACTAATGTTTACTGAGAGAATCCAAATCAAAACCATACCCTATTTAGAAAACGCAATTTTTAACTTTTTCACTTTCTTGTCAGGGGTTTACGCGGACGGGCCTGGAGCCTACCTGTTTCATGGCGTGGTTGAGCAGCAGTATGTTTTCCACGTGATGGATCACGCGTTATGTTTGAGTAGCAGCAAACAGAAATCATGTGACAAGCACGTGAAACGGAGAGAAGCAGTCAAGAATACGGCTTACCTTTCTTCGCCTCCTTCAATGTATCTCCTTCTGGTGTCGGCGGCATTTTGTATGGCTGCATATACACAGTGTTGATTACAAGAAAATTAAAACCTTTTATGAGGGAAGTTGAAATATGTCTTATCGGAAAAACTAAGCTGTATTGTATTATTATTAATCCTGGCTTTGGATTAAATATTTTCCCGCCAAAATCAAACTAGATTGTATACAATGAAAACAATAAAATGAAAGATAATGTTAGCATATTCTGTACTGCATTGTCGCGTCTTTTTACTTGCCAAAATCTTTGATCATGTCCTTTTCTCCTACAGTCGAACCTCTCTTAACGGACACTTTCGTAAGTGGACAGCTCTATACTTACGGCCGCCTTGTTTGAAACCCCGTTTTAACTCCCATACAAACTCTATATTTTTACGTTCTCGTAAGCGGCCGCGGACACTTTCACAGATTACGACTTAGACTTTTTCTCTATTACATGTTCTATTTTTAAGCTCCCGTAAGCGGACACCCCAAAGAAAATCCTATTTTTTTTTATTGATTTTTATTTTTTACAGTAATTACAGTACCATATTTCAATGTCTGTTTTGTCGTTATCCACGTCCGTCCCGTTATTGTTAGCTGGGCAAGCTCCCGTAAGTGGCCATCTATCCCCTTCACCTCTAGTGGCCGCTTACGAGAACAATTCTTGTAAGCGGCCAGCTCCAGTTAAGGACACTTCTTTCGCGTCCGAGGGTGTCCGCTTACGAGAGTTTCGACTGTATTTCGATCACAGAAAGCCTCAAGCTTTAACTTCAAGAAAACTGCCGCAAAGAAAAGTTGTATTGGTGCGGTATTATGAAAAAACTCCCAGAGTAAAACGGAAAGTAAAATATAACCACAGGTTGCTTTTTATACCAGAGTAAGAGACAGTTTTTATTCCAGAGTCAGAGAGGCAAAAAACATACCCTGTTGAGCGGCACATGCCTGTAAAGTCCATATATGGGAGTACCATATATGGACAGGAACCAGCTGAGTTGTCTTTAGCGACTTGAATCACGAATGAAAACTGAAACACAGAAAGTGATACTTGAAGGCAAAATAGTCACGACACACATTTTAGCAATGAGTAAAATATAGAAACTTATATAATGACCCGCTATAATGTATTGTACACCACGGTAAAATGATAAAGTGTCCGTGTAACAGTCAGTGTAAGGCTTTTTAAAAGTGAATTCGAAGGATTACAATCGAAATCGAAAGCTAGCAACTGGCTTAAAAAACCAAGCAAATTCTGAAAACAGTCGTTTAGGCCATTTTGGAGGGGAGATTCACCATGTGGACTCAGATTAATTTAGATTTCAGTGCTATTTTGAACGGTAAGTACGTGTACCATAATAGACATAGTACATGTAAGCTGAGTTTGAATTTGAAGTAGCTGAATTTTACATTTTGTCTTATGTGAACTAAAAAATCAGTAGTAAGTAAAAGAAGAGGTACGATCTTGCTACAATAAATTCATAGTAATCTAGACAATATCCGCTAGCATCCGTCTTACTAAACATATAATACAACAATATCTCCAATATCAAGGCATGCTCTGGAGAATGACTTTATAAATGACCAACATAAACCGCCGTACCAAAACTGAATAACATTCGATAATACCATTGTATGGAATATTTTATTTGGATAAATGGCCTAAAAATGGGGGCGCAGTGAAACTTGAATTTTGAAAGTAGCAATCGCCGAGTAGATTGATTCTGACGTATTCGTCCTGAACGAGGAATTTTCCATCGAAAATCTGGACTACCTAGCGTCTCTTGGTTTGTTAATTTTATCTACATTGTTTGAAATGATGGGAGAAAATTGCGTGGCGCTTATTTTAGCTTTCTCTTATCTTGCAGAAAACGTTCCTGTTCTCACATTTTCTCGCACAGCCAAGTCAAGCAGTGAGCACAAACCAACTTGCTTTGATCGGGTTTTACCAAGAATGAGATCGACTTACGTAAATGACTTTGTTACACATATTTCTTGCAGGAAATAAGGACTTGTTCTGCACAGCACTAAAGAGAGAAGTAAAGGAAACCATGACCTGATAACCCGGACTGACATTTATTTTTCTAAGACACTAAAATTAATTAATTAATTAATTAATTAAACAGGTGTAACTTGATATTTATTTTTCAATCGATCGTGCCTATAAAAGCCTGGGATATCATAGCTATCAGGAATATACTGTACAGAACTTTTCTCCTCAGGACATTAAATTAGTCAATAATATATATATAGATTACTTCATGCATGGTTGGCTTGCTTGTACAATTTTTATATAATCGTTGTAAATACAATGAAAAACTCACTCACTCTCTGCGCAAGTCGTTCGGTTTGTGATTCTTTCGAGCTCACAATCATGAAGTAATCTATATTTATGTTTGCCTATATTTACAAGTTGTCTTGCCGTTCCATACATTTTTTTCAATTCTGCGGACGTCTTGAAAGACATTTTGTTTTTTTTAACCGTTTGCCTGCTGCGAGTGGTCGTAAATTCTGGCGATAACTAAATTAAACTTTCTCAAGTTCTACTTGATGCTGTGGTTGTTTTCCTGTTATTTTGAATGTGTTGTGTCCATTTGAGGATACTTTCTCATTCAGAGCGGTTTCAGCCTTTTTCCACCCAAAACTCGGGCAGAACCGAGCGTACTGATTCCTTTCCCCGCCATGTTCTTTCTCTGTCTTTTTGGATGAGCTGTTGAGAGCATTTGAGGAGACGGTTTCGTTCTCTCTAGCAAGGGTATTCTGAGTGTTGTCTTCGAAATTATCGCCAGAAGCGAAAACTTCAGGATTTTTCTGAACTGATTGCTTTTAGCGTAGGCTGGATTTTAGTCCTAGGCATTTAATTCTTATCCTTCGCAGTCTTCTCAGTCTTGCGGACTCACAGCATTATTTGACGATCTAATCAGTGTTCTTTCGATTTCTTCAGCTTCTTGTAAACTTTTCCTTAAAAGCAACTCAATAAATGCAACTCGAAACTGCCTCTTTCGTAGTATATAAATGAATGGATTAAGAACTGAATTGATGATCACCGGCTGGAGACCAAAATGTCGAACTAAAGATTTAACATCAGGTGAAATTTTTTCTCCGAATAGCTGCCATGTAAAAAATATAAGAAGTGATGGCAAAAAGAAACACAGAAAAATCGACACTAATATTATCGTGGTTAATTTTAAGGCTTTCTTCTCTTGTTTAAATTTTTCTCTAGCATTCACGGAAACTTGATGTGCAGCAATATGTTTTTCATGTCGGCGGGCTTCCTTATAAACAAATATCTGCGGCAAGACGACCAAGGAAATCATTGTTGCTTGCAAAACAAAAAATAGGTCACCAAGGGTGACATGAGTCTAATGCCGTATGGCATAGTGATACAGATTGCGCGGTTTTCGTAAGCCGGTTAAAATTGGTTAGAGGTTTGTGTTCGGGAGTTTAATTTAAAATGCTTATAGCAAGCTAGGGGCATCGTGGATGATTATGGATGAAAACGAAACAGTCATAAATGTTATATGCTTCACAAAATTTAAAGTATGAACAGGAGTCGATGTTACTTCTTCCGTATTGTCCGTAAAAGCAGAAACGATTAAACATTTGGACAAGATTGCGTGACGATTTACAAAAAGCATGTTCATTTATACAACAAGGGTTGAAGAACTTCACATCGTTTTCTTTCAGATTTTTCACCATTTTGATGATGACTCTTGAAACAGATTTTGCAATAAAAGCACTTGAAATAATGACTGTTACTCCATTGTACTGTAAGCACTTAGTGACAGATTTTCCTAAAAACGGGTGTAAATGCTCACGTCAATATAATGATGACCTTTTGAACGCTGGAAACTAGGCAATTATTATCGAGCTACCATACACAGGAGCGAAGACTGTTTATCATGATGTACAAATTTCGCGAATCATCACTTCCATATCAATGTAACCATTTTATGATTTTTCTAGCTGTAAGAAGAACTTAAGATCTCTGAGAGTCGTAAAAGCATGAAATTCGATTTCAGTGTATGGCAAAGGCTGAAAGGCCGGGACAGTGTAATACTGCAAAGCGGCCAAACAAACGCATTTTGATTTAGTCGCGTAACTTGATTTACATTTATCCATGTACATCTTTTATTTTTGAAGGTTTTTGTTAGCACTGTAAAGAAAAAATTGGTCAAAATTCGAATGACTTAAATACAAAAACCGAGGTAAAGTTTTCTATTTTTTAAAACAAAATAAATATTTGGTCGCATTGTGTAAATAAACGCGAGTCGCCGTCGAAATATTTTTTCTCAAAGACGTCTTGCTTTTTAAGCAAGACGAAAACACAAGTGCTTAACTGAACTGAAAACGAAGATTTATTTTCACAAAAAGCTTACAAATGTCTTAACTGGAAAATTATTTCGTCCTGTTCAAGTGTTGAATAATCGTGACTTGAGAAAGAACTCTTAATTATGCGTGGGAACACGTGTCGCTGATTGGCTGTTTTTAATTGAAACTAATCGTGCGTGTCCGTACGGAGTCCGTTCTTGCAGCTGATCATTGTTTTCTACATTACAGCGAACGATTATCGATCCCGAACCATTCCCTTGGGATTGCTAACAGCTTTTTTTCATATAACAAAGAGTCTAATGCGCATGCGCAAAGCGCACGCAAGCATTAGACTCAATAAAAAGACGAAAAAATACGAGGCAACAAGAACGAACAAGGGGGCTGCAATCCAAGCGCCAGCTGAGCAAAACATGAGGCGAGCTTTCTTGACAACATAGGCGTGCGTGAAGGTGTGTTTAATGGCAAGATATCGCTCTCCGCTGATTAAAACCAAGTGATACACTTTTGCGAGCGCCAACATCAAAAAGGAGACGGTAAATGCCAAATCAATGTCGCAAAATTCACGAAAACGGTTTCCATGTAGAAGGAGAATAGTCTTGGTTATGCGAAGGGGTTGCACAACAAGTCCCAACATCAGATCGGTAAGCGCCAAGCAAGCCAACAGAATGTTCGGGTGTGTTTGAAGTCGTCGTTTGGTTTTCACGGCGACCATAACCAAGGCGTTCAACAAAATGGTAAAAGGACAAGCGGCCAGTTCGAGGACAGCTGCTATTATGAGCAGCCAGTAAAATGATCGGCAGAGGAAGATCGCAAAGAAACAGTTTTGAAGATAAAGCTTTCGCAATCATTTTCACTGTCGATCGATGAAGAGTTGGAGAAATTCATCTTTCTTTGAACAGTCCACGAGCGGAACTTTGCTGTTAATATCTTTCGTGCCGCAAGTGTCTTACTCTCATAAAATATTGTTTCTTTATTCAATTGCAGCAGAATAATTAACTTATTTCGGAGAAGGAATTCTGTTAATTTCTAGTAAAACAATGCGCTGACTTTTGTAAAGAAAGAGAGGCATTAGGAGAGACTTGGCTTATGCAAATTGGACGCTCTAGATCAGCTTATGATCGATATGAAAGGTAAGTCGCCATAAAGGTCGTCTGAAAATAGTATGAAAACTTCGTTTGCTTTATACAGAAGATGAGCAGGGGCGGATCCAGGATTTTTCAAAGGGGGGTGGCTGTTGACAAATATTTTTGTTTAGTATCTTGTTTAAGCCCTTTTTTATCGAGGGGGTTTAAGGCAGGATTTTTAAAGTGGGAGTCCAAATTATTTTGTGCCAAATTATTATGGGCCGCAGACTTTATGCCCCTAGGGGGGTCGGGGGGTATGCCCCCCAGAAAATTTTGAAAAATTTGAAGCCTCTTAAACGTGATTTCCGTGATTTCTGAGTAGCTTTAAACATCTATTAAACCGCTGTTTTTCCTTTATAATTTGACAAAACTATATTTTTGGGAAAGAAACTCTAGTTCTTAAGAACAATGGTTGAAATTTGAAGTTGAACTTACGAACTTACACGAAAGAACAGATATGCGTTGTTTTGTTCACCCACGAGCGTGGAAATTTTTAGCCCTAGCAAAGTGGCCTGGAGACGACTTGAAGAGTCAATGCTTTGCTTGTGAAATCGCTTTGTTCAATTTTGATTCATGCAAAGAAAACAGTAAGAAAACTGGCTAAAAGGGTGCAAATGCTAAATTTATTTACACTTTTTTCACCTTACCCAGTGTCATTGTCCTTATTTTCTATTTTTTGTGTTCATTTTCATTTTTCTTGTGGATCAAGGGGGGTGGCTAGCCACCCAATCCACCCCCCCTGGATCCGCCCCTGATGAGACAAGAAGAAAAACTAATATTTATCCGATCGAAAATCGAAACAGGCTGACGGGGAAAACCTTTTCGATATTCACCATTCCAATGAGACAATCATAAGCGATTATTGAGCTTTTTTGAGTGTTTAGTCAAACTAACATATGATAATCATACTAAGAACATATTACATCAGTACAATTCAATAGGTCGGTTTCCCAGTTACTAAGCTATGAAACAGCACAACGGGCTTTTGAAACGGCTTTCTGTGCATAAATGCAACGTTTTTAAATCGATTGTGGATCATTGTGTATTATAGGAATAATATAACAACTAATGCATCAAATTCATTTCATAGATATGCTTGAATTAAAAATATTAATTTCTATGTATTTTCTCGGCTAATCCAGTCCTAAAAACGCTGCACTTAATATTTTTTAGGATAAATCATTCAAATTATATATAAAAAATAAGACGGTATTTTAGGAGAACTAATTCACACAAGAAGTTTTCAATTAATTTGCACAAAATAAAATACACTGGCAATAGAACCAGTGAAATAGTGCAGTTGTCGCAAGTTACGACAAAAGAAGAAATTGTTGCGAAAAAAAAATGGTAGCGGGAAATCATGTTGGCGAGAAATCGTGGTTTATAATAGTGCTAATATGTTTTTTTTTCGTGTTTGAAACCGCTAAATATCTCCTGGTTTTTACGGTTTCCGCAAGACAGTATACTATCACATTGTTCCTTTCCACCAAACTCTTTGCCAAGTTAAACACGACGCAAAGATTTCGTTAAATGAAAGAGTTTGACGAAAACTAAAAGTAAACTCTCAGTACAGTTTTGCCAATTTCCGTTACAATTTTTCTCAATAGATAGATTAAGCACGACGTTATACGGCAAACGGCAAACGGCAAACGCGAGCTTGACTTAAGTTTCGTTTTGTTACCTTTGTATCGAATTCTAAAATAAATCTCTCAGAAAAATAGGGAAACATCACACAATCACGACAAACACAAAGCTACTCATTTCTGCGTACAAACGCCAAACGGAAGACGGCAGAAGTTGAAAAACAAACATCATGCTTAATCTCTCTAACATGTATTGTTTCAAAATTTGAAATGTTCAACTGATATCGTTGTTTTTGACAAAAGCTTAAATGCAAGAAAAGTTCAGTGTTTGCTCTAATATCCTTTTTACGTACATCAAACATTGATCAACTTTCTGTGTATGGCTACGCAAAATACTGCTAGCACTTGTATTTTTTAACCACAGACTTCATGTAGATTTAGGCAAGCCTAAAGAACAACAACAAGCTTTATTTGCATGACTACATAGGATTAGTAGTATTGCAAAAGCTATTTAAATTTAATTACTTATTATTTCCTAAAAGGAGGCCCTGTTTGGGGGGGGGGGGGGGGGGGCATCAATAAATTTGAGGACAGTTATTACTTATCCCTAAAAGTACCAAAGCTGTTCTTTCTATTATTTTAATTTTTATTATCCCTAAACTGAGGTTGTTATGCCTTATATCCGCATAAATATTTTAACATTATTAATTTTACCCCTTATCCCTATAGTAAGACTCCTAACAGGGCCTCTAAAAGCGGAGCTTCCTCATTAGTATGTAATGGCCTTTTATACTTAGTTATGAATTAATGCGATGTTACCATATGCATCATTTAAAGTTTTGTTAACGAGAGAGATGTCAGTGAACGCGACATTGCTGTGTCCATTTTTATTCTGTTTGTTGAAATACTGGGGAATCAGCTGCACAAGAGGTCCGGTAACCAGTACTTTGTCGCAAAACGTCTGTTTTACTTCTTTATTGCCTTCCTCTGACGTCTAATTACTGACTTCAACTTCGAAGGTTCATCAACTATATAGCTCAGTTGTAGACATGTTTCGGTTCGAATCTCGGTGCCGGTGACCTTGGAAAACTTGAGACAATTACTTCTGAGACTTAGTAAAGAAACTGTACTCAAACAGACCTACACGAAGAACCAAATAAAGAGATAACAGCCAATGACAAATTAGAAAGAACTAAAACTAATAAAACACAACAACTATAACAGGAACACAAGATTACGGAGGTCCAGACCAAGGTCAGTAAGAATTTCCGAGTTTATTTACCGTGGGAACGAGCCCTTCAAATACAAACACTCGACTAGATAACTAACACAACCTAAACGTAGACACCTCTTGTGTGAGTTAAACCTTGAATAACCTTCGACTTTAAACTCAAGTGAAGTGAAGTGAAGTGAAGTACAGTGAAGCTTCGAAGCACTAAGCTAAACTATCGTTCTGTTTCAGAGCTAAGAGCTCTTAATAAACTAAGAAAAACATCTCGAAACCTTGGCGCGCGCTATCAGGCCCTTACATCACAAGACTCGCATGACAGCAGCTAAATGACAAACAACTGGCAACTAACCAAAAAACTAAATTGTAAAAAAAACTGTACGCTTCACAACAAGTTTACTGGTCAAGAATTTGCAACTGGCAGCATTACTGAGTTAGGTTTCTCGCGTATGCGTCATAACTCAAATTTCTTTTTCAATATGAGACGTCGTTATTCAAAGACTTCAATCTAGCCTTTGCTAATTTTCACTGTTACTTTACGCAATATTATCCCGGTCAATGAAAGCATTTGAATAAGCAAGGTCAAAATAAACAAATGATTTACCAAAAAAATGCTTTGTATTTTTTTAATGTTGTTCGGTATTGATTGCTGCTTCAGCTATAAATAGATAGGGCAAATTTACAGCTCATAGTATTGGCATCATATTCGCAGTGAAAATCAAGGTGAGAAGGTTGAAACAACATCACTGGCTCAATCGAAAAGAACAAAATGTTCTTGATCTTCTTTGCCAAGGTGACTAGCCTTCTTCTTTTGATGCAAGCAACCACCACAGGTATGAAACATTCATATTAATTTAGCAAAATGTAAACTTATTACAAAACTAGTAAAAACTGTTTGGTGTCGATACTGACTGCCTTGTAGCTATTGCTATATTACGAAAGAACATTGCCATATTAATCAAGCGAGTTGTTTCCCCTTTTCTGCCCACACTACAACAAATAACTACAATGAACGAAAAAAGAGACTCAAATTAAATGACTGATGCATTCCGAGCAATCAGGTAAATAAAGAAATGATTTCACTTGTGTTTTGTTGATCGCGAGAGAAACTGAATTATATTGGCACGTAAATGAAAACGTCACCAAATTTGTTATTTGCGTACATGTATTTCACTTAAATAACCAAACGCGAGAGAGAATTGAGGCCATGAACGACAGAAAGCACGCTACATCTTAATTTTAGCATTTAGAGCAGAGTCGAGAAAAATCGCTCATCATAAGCCGAATTCGTAGATATACTAAAGTACCCATGTGAAGCACAATATTTTACAGTGACTATGAAATCACATGTTACGCACACAGTAGCTTGAAATGAGGCTATTTGAAATGGTTACTTTTCGTGCCCTCATTTCTGAATGATAGGATTTTAACAAAAGAAACTCCCGCTTTGTCTGAGGCGGTTGCGTTGTAATTAAAGCCTGGTTTTCACTAGCGACGCAAGCACAAGCGCAAGAATAACAGCTCTTATTTCACCGTGAAAACGGCTTCGACTCAAGAAAAAGCACAAGCGTATTGCAGTTTTATGCTTGTGCTTGTGCTTGCGGCAAGCACAAGAACAAGGATCAAAATTTGTCCTTTTTGCGTGATTGGGCTTATGCTTGCGTTTGTGCTTGCGTCGCTAGTGAAAACCAGGCTTAAACTTTCACGGTTATAGCCCGCGCCTTATTTCCCGGCACGCTGCAGTTATGTAAACGCCTATTTTTTATTCCCGAGAGTTCCAGCTTTGACCCCTCTTGATCGGAATATCTGGTTCCAGTATAGCCATTCGTCAGGGAATTGTTTATTAGCAGCCTGATGACGGCGCTGAATAAACAACGGAAGTAATTTTAATGCCATCTCTCCCGGCAGTTTTCAAAACGATTTGTGAAAAACCCTAAAAATCCGCCAAAACCAGTTTCATTCAAAAAACTCCGTGTTGCTTAGCAACCGTTACGATGATGTTTGAACTGAAACTGTAAGAATTATTCATAACATCTATTTTGGGGTTTTAAAACAGCTTATGAGGAGACCAACCAGTGGTACAAAGATGGCGTTAAACTGTTAAAGAACAACTTACAGCTGGAACCAAACAAGAGAACTGCCAAGAACACAATACTGTTCGTGGGGGATGGTATGGGTGTCACGACAACCACTGCAGCGCGTATCCTGGAAGGGCAGATGAGAGGAGAATCAGGAGAAGAAAATGTACTGAGCTGGGAAAAGTTCCCCTGGTCTGCCCAGTCCAAGACTTACAACGTCAACTCACAGGGAGCAGACTCTGGAGCATGCGCAACGGCATACTTGTGTGGTGTGAAAACTAACCAAGGTAAGAGACATTCTCTTCCCTGAGCCGCTTGTCCCTCTTAGCCGGCAGAGCCTGGGGCACGAGGAACAAGTAGCCTGCGTAGCAGGCGTCTGTGTAGTTTTTATCGCGAGAAGGCCGCGCGAGGACATGACTAGATTGGCTATATTTTTTTACAAAGAAAATTTTAATTTAGCCAATGAAATCAACCGTAGTAAAATCCTTTACAACATCGGGATTCTAAAACGGTTGATTTGCTTTTCCAAATTTAAATTGCCTTTGTTAAAGATCTAACCAATCAAATAAGTGTCCCCAGAGCCACTTGTTCCTCGTGCCCCAGGCTCTCCCGGCTAAGAGGGACAAGCGGCTTAGGGGACGAGAATGGGTAAGAGACAAACGAAACCTCGTACTCAGACTTCGATTTTCCATTGAAATCAGGAAAACATTAGGTTAGTATTAAAGGGAGGGTATGGGGTGGGCGATAAGGAATTTTTTAAAGCAGTTTTTCAGGTAATAGGCAACTCAGTTGGAAAACTAGTGGTTGAGAATCCATTTGGCCTCGCTTCATGAATTCACTGTGGCACAGGTATAGAATGACAAGTCAGGTTGCAATTCGTGATCTCTTATCAAGTTAAGAGACAAACGAAACCTCGTACATAGGCTCCCCTCAGGCTGTTCTGTTCGAGACCTCGTGGGCCCAAGGAAACTAGCAAAACATTAGGTTATTAAAGAGAGGGTTTGGGCTAGGTGGGCAAAAATGAAGATTTAAAAACGATTTTCGTGTTGCTCGTATTAAGAAATTCATTTGAAGGCTATTATTAAATTGAGAACCCATTCGGCTTTGCTTCATGGATCGACAGTTATAATTTTTCCTATTTATGACGTAATTCATGATTAACAACAGAACATGCACATATCATAAAAACTGAAATCAGTTTGTTTATTCCATTGATTTTTAATTTCAGAGCTCATTGGCTTGGATGAGTCCGCAAAATGGGATTACTGTGGCACTCTTACAGAGGAAAGAAAACTTACCTCCATTCTTACGTTAGCAGAGAATGCTGGGATGTCAACAGGTTTCGTGACAACCACGCGAGCAACACACGCATCTCCTGCGCCGCTTTATGCACACTCTGTGAGTGGAGACTGGGAAAGTGATAAAGACAAATTGGAGCAGGCAAAGGATGATTCTTCAAAATGCCCGGATATTGGTAGGAAAAAAGCACTTGCATGAAAAGCGATTGTGTAAAATTGTTCCCAAATAAAAAGCAAATGTTCATAATTCTAATGTCTGCGTAAAATATCAGGCAATGGGTATATCTCCATCTGAACGACCGTGTTTTAAAATGTTCTTGCATCAGTTTGGCTTCATTTTATGACCAGGTCGATTTTTCCCATTTTGGTTTTTAAGTGTGTAAGTGCTTTATGGGATGGTCTTCATCTAGCTTGTACTTGGGCATGCACTCTCGCCTGTCTTTAGATGCCGCAAGCATTCTATGCTTGCTCATGTATACCGACTGACACTGCCAAAGTTTACTGTCTAACCCTCTGATAGATACCTTTTGCTGCAATTTTCGCAAATTTATCGTTTTTTAATAAGTGATAAAAAAGTCCCGGCTCCATCTTGCTCGCGGAAAAGTCAACGCGGAACGGAAGAAAGAAAAACCTAAACACAAAAGCCAGCAAGCCAGTCAGTTGTTTGTTATTAAGTAATTTGTTAGCATAGTTGCTATAACACCTTTATTGTAACTAGACCAATACCTCCCTTTGGAGTGTAAGGCACAATAAAGATTTACTGTTACTGTTACTGTAGTCAGTCAGTCAGTCAGTCAGTCAGTCAGTCAGTCAGTAGTAGTATTTTTTTTTTTGTGTGTGTTTGGTGGTCGGTCGGTCGGTCGGTCGGTCGGTCGGTCGGTCGGTCGGTCGGTCGGTCGGTCGGTCGGTCGGTCGGTCGGTCGGTCGGTCGGTCGGTCGGTCGGTCGGTCAGTCAGTCAGTCAGTCAGCCGATCTATACATGTCTTCATTCAATAATCCTTTATTATTTTTAGCTCGACAGCTTGTTCATTTTCCCCCCGGCAACGGTCTAGAAGTGATATTCGCAGGTGGTCGTAAGAAGTTTATGTGTCAAAATGACACTGACCCAGAATACCCGGATGTAACAGGGGAAAGACTGGACGGTAGAAATTTGATAAAGGAATGGATCGAAAAATACCCCAATTCGCAGTACGTTTGGAACAAAACAGGTTTTGACCAGATTGACCCAGAAAAGTTTGATCACGTAATGGGTAAGCACCTTGCCTCAGTATGTACTGGAATGATAACGAGAGCCGCTAGCTATAGTTTTTGGTGCCACATTATGGTTAAGATCTTATAAAGGAAAAAAAGGGAAGCGCCAACGAGCCAAGCGGCCCACACTGCCGGAGCTTATCCCGGTTTCCGTAACATTAAGCGACTAGGAATATTTCTACCCCCCCCCCCCCTGAATGGGATGCTAGTGCATCGCAGGGTCCCTCCCAGCATTATGTTGCCGGTACCCATTTATACACCTGGGTGGAGAGGGGCGCTATGATAGTATAGTGTCTTGCCCAAGAAAACACCACAAGTGACATCGGCCGGGGCTCGAACTCGGACCGCCCGATCCGCAGTCCGGAGCACTAAGCATTAGGCCACCGCGCCTCCCATAAGATCTTAAAAGTCTTATAAGTCTGCATGGACTCTAACTTTAAATTTGTTCAAGTATAAGTCCGAGTGGATTATAAGCAGGTGATTAAGTCGGTTTATAGATATATAAACACAGTTTGGATGAGGGGACCACGCAACGAAGAAAAAACTGCTTGGCTTCTCTGCTGCCGGATCTCTTGTTCAAGAAATGCTCGTACCAGACGTCACTCTAAGTGCTTATAAAAATTGATTGCAAGGCTGGTACACGGAGGAGGGCATTATTGCGAGAGCTCCAGAAAGTCGCTCTAAATTAATTTGATTCATGTGGGTTAATTTTAATAAAGAAAAGATATACGGTGACAAGATATATATATAATAATAAAATTGAAAAAAACAAAAATAATGGAATTTCAATGTTCATTTCTACGGTTAATACCATTAGGCGCAAGTGTTTGTCCTCTGTGTATCAGGTAGGCCCTCTAGCTTTTCTCGGGATGCATTATTTGTCGGTTGGAGTTCCAAAGGAATGAGTGTCATGTCTTGGATAGAGTGATCAGGTAGATTAAAATGCGTAGGTACTGCTGCTGAAGCGTTAGCGTGTCTAGGATTGTTCGTGGCTTGTCTATGTTCAGCGAATCTTTCACGGATACGACAAATAATGCATCCCGCAGAAAAGCTAGAGAGGCCTACCTGATACACAGAGGACAAACACTTGCGCCTAATGGTATTAACCGTAGAAATGAACATTGACAATTCCATTATTTTTGTTTTTTTCAATTTTATTATTATTATTATATATCTTGTCACCGTATATCTTTATATAGCCTGTATTAGTTAAACATTAACCCACACTGTATTATCCAAATTCAAATTTTAGAGCCGTTATTTTCCTTATATTATAGTACTGGCCCTGAAGAAGACTAGCTCTGCTAGTTGAAATATTGGCCAATAAATCTTGCCCTCCTGCCGTTGTACCAGCCTTGCAATCAATTTGGTTTTATAGATATATGTTTACAAAGACATTTGAACAGTTAATGTCGTACGAAGATTTGTAATTAATTAATTCGACCTGGATATAAATTAAGCCTCTATATATGTATTTGCATACATCAGGATGCGTTATTGACTTTTTTATGAAACTTGCAACATCCACACGTGTGAAAAATACAAACAAAACAACAGGCAAGCATTAGAAGTAATCGGGGCAAACGTACATACAAATCATTATATTTCACATGTTAATTACACTCGTTTTGATACCTTACACTTACAACCAAAACAATTGGCATTTGAAATTTTGCTAACAAATGAGCTTTAGACCATTTTTTGTGCTTTTATCTCCTGTACAGGACTCTTTGAGCCTAGTCACATGAAGTACGAGGTGGATCGTGGAAACGACACTGCTGGAGAGCCATCTATTGCAGAAATGACTGAAAAGGCCATTAAAATACTGAGAAAAAACCCCAAAGGGTATTTTCTTCTCGTCGAGGGTAAATAACAAAACTATGTTACACTCAAACGTGCAAATGCTAATTGAAAGTGATTTCACGCTTATCCAAAGGCGCGTTACTTCAATCATTAACAACACTAAAGCTGTTTTCCGAAAAAAGGTCACAATTGTTATATGTCACTTAAAAGCCACTTTACTGAAGTCATACGACTAAGTCGCCACGGTGGCTCAAAATAATTTTGACTTTGCCTTTTTTGCATTTGATTACACGTAGCTCGATGATGTGGCTGAAAAATATTTATGTAAACCAGCAAAGTATTTATCAGTCAGAGTCAAGTACAAATCATGATCAGGTCAAAATGACAAAGCAACGTCAAAAAATGTAAAAGATACCATATTTTGAGTTTTTGGCTAAAAAAAATTAAAAAACTACCGGGTGAAAGGTTTTGTTTTTAGAAAAAAAAAAACAAATTGAAAAAATTCTGTAGGTAGGGTTCAGCTCAGAGCCACCTTAAATTTAAGAAAACGATGGAATAACTCTGAACCCAACCGACGAATATTAAAAAAAGAAAATGTTTCCCTTTGCCAATTAAACAAATATTTGTTAAAGAGGAATCTGTCACCGAGCTGTTTTTAGTTATTAGCATAAAAAGTACCAAAATAGGGTGTCTTTGAGCTCGTTTAAATTTGTTTGTTTGTTGGTAAAACCTAGCTATTCAAATTTGTACTTAAAGTTATACCACAGCATTATTAGTGTTGCTGCGATAGTATAACAAAGACGGAAGTGTTTAAACCATTGCATAAAATTCTGTTTATTTTCAGGTGGTCGTATAGATCACGGTCATCATAAAGGACAGGCTGTCCGTGCAGTAACTGACGCGGTTGCCCTGGCAAAAGCTGTCAATCGAGCTGTCAGCATGGTAAACAAAGGTGACCTCATTATGTTTTATTACTTATTTTGATTCATTCAATTTTGTTAATTTTTATTGAACAAAGAAGGAATAGTACATAGACAGTAGTTATTTTTGAAGTAACGAAGCCGCAGGCCAAGTTGAAAAGATAGCTAAAAATTGGTTGGGATCTAAAAAATGTCGAAAAACTGTAATGCTGGTATATTTGCTTTTTAGACAAAACTGGTTACGCGTTTTTCCCAATATTAGAGAGGTTAAGTATGACGTTTATTTTTCCCGCAAACGGCAAAAATTCAACTTCTGCCGTCTGCCGTTTGGTGTTCATACGCAGAAATCATGGAAGTAGTTTTGTGTTTGTCGTGAATGTGAGATTTTCCCCTATTTTAATGAGGGATTAATTTAAGAATTCCATAAAAAGGTAATAAAATGAAAGGCTCGCGTTTGCCGTTTGCCGTATAACGTCATGCTTAATCTCTCTCATGATAGGAATAGGATTATTAATGTCCTGCTTCACCTTTTAAGCCCGTGCGCACTTTGCAACTGTTTTGGATGAAAACAACCTTTCCATTATAACAGTCTGTGACTTTAATTTAAAAGACTTTTTCCTCTTCCAAATACAGAAGAAACGCTCATAATAGCAACCGCTGACCACTCACACGTGTTTACCGTTGGTGGATACCCAAAACGAGGCAATCCAATCTTTGGTTTGGTAATGAACATCTATGACAACACCTTGAATTTGGGAGGTGATAGCAAGCCGTACACCACCCTGGGGTATGCCAACGGACCCGGGGGAATAAACGGTACAAGAGAAAACCTGACTGGAGTAAACACCAGTGATAAAGACTTTTTACAACAAGCGACGGTGCAGCGATATAAAGAAACGCATGGTCTAGAAGACGTGGGTAAGTGTAGTCTTACCAGTACTAGCTTTTCGGGGCTCTTATTTTTATGAGGTGGGACAATCTGTCAGTTCAAATTGGGCCATTTGTTTCTTGAAAGTTGATTTCTTTTAAACAGTTTCAGCAATACACTTCTGGCCCTTTTTCTCTTTACTCCGGGAAGTACAAGGTTTAAATATTGTTGCTTCTTTTGTGGTTTCTACCTATAAAAGCTATTAGTTTTAGGTTTTCTATAATTAATTTGAAGGTAGTTTTGTACATCGGAAAAAAGGCTTAAAATATCCCGCGTGACGTAGCTCCCTTAAGTTTGGATGATGATCTAGGAATCTAGGGACGCCAGATTTCAGTTGCAATAATTCGTCCTTTGTCAACTATCAGCTAACCTCATTCAGACCCTCAAAGCTCATTTATTAACCGACAACAAAAAACCTCCAATCGATTACGCTTCTATTTTTCGATATCTTACATCAATTGAAAATACGAAAATTGTGAATACTTTAATTACACTTTCAAAGAGAAAATTTATTATTCGCAGACAATAACCTATTGAACTCCATTACTGTAAAAGTGTTTATATTTCCTGCAGTTCTATGGTTTTCTGTAGAAATGTACATATCCAAGAATGATAAATTAAAGTGTTCCGCACGGGAGTTTCTGATTCACTCTGCAAGCGTGGTCCTACACCCGGGCCAATAATGTGTCCTAGAACCGGAAGTAGTTACCTTCTCTGTACTTGTCATGTCTGAAACATTGGCATTACCTTTTTATTGTTTTGATTTCAATTCAGGTATATACGCAGACGGTCCCGGCGCCTATTTGTTCCATGGCGTGGTTGAGCAGCAGTACATATTTCACGTGATGGATCACGCCATGTGTTTGAGTGACAGCAAACAGGGAACATGCGATAAGCACGAGGCAAGAGGAGGCAAGAGAAGTAAAACTTCTCGATTGTTCGTGGCTTTAAAAACGAAAGTTCTGCTTGTTAGCATTGCTTTGCTACTTATGTTTATCTAAGAACCTTTAATCTGCAGCGTGGGTGTACCTCCACGTGAGAAAATTTCTTTTAAAAATTGCATTAAATGGGTTTTTTTCAAGATTTTGTTTAGTGATTTTCCTTTTCCCACGGTGATGGAAGGGAAGATTGATGGAACCTTAACCTTAGGTCTTCGTTTTATTATAGCACCGCAAAACTAGTTTACATTAGGTTAAAAGCCCTTAGCTTGCTTTACAGGAGGACACAATTTTTGTTATTTGTGACGTCAGATGACGTCAAAAGATCTGTTATATTGGATCCGCCATATTGGATTTCACTGTTTTCTTTCTCTGGAAAAATTGAAGAATTATGGTAAAACAGTCGATACCTGGCCAAACCATGTAATGCTGCGGCGACCATGGCAGTGTCAAAAATCACGGACATATGCCTGTATGCTTGATATGCCTGATATGCTCAAGTTTATTTTCAACTTGGTTATATATATTCGTAGGAACTTGTAAGAACACAACGTTGCTTCAGAGGGATTCTATCCTTATTATTAAAAATTAAATTCTCAAACTAATTAATAATATATCAAGATATCATGATCGTGACGGTGGTTTGGTGTTAATAAACGCTGCTTTGTTTACAACGTTTTAAATGGATAGGTGTCATAGATGTCTGTTTACTTTTAATACTAGAACTAATGACAGATTACCCGAAGAAAGCCAATCAGACTTTGTGACGTAGAAAGCATTTCCAAGAAAAACAAGTAATTAAAATCCCTCTACTTCATACCTCCTCCCTATCCAGGCAATTTTAAATGGCTGATTAAATATAACCCGTTGTAAGCCAATCAAAATGCATGACCTTTTAATACCCTCCCTGCAATAACCCTAGCTACTCCCCTGAAAGCATGAGACAGGTGGCAGCCCCTAGCTGCCTGGGCAAGTCTTATTAGGAAGTGTGACAAGTACTCGAGAAAGCGTTTTATCACATAAATATCTTGACATTTGTGGAAGCTACCCCGCTGTGTGTCGTATTTTTAATCCTTTTCTTGGTGTGGACATGCGACGAAACACTGACTCTCGTGTTTGCTACAATTAATTACATCCTTGTCACAAGATTAGTAATGAGCGAAATCGAATTTGGATCTGCGTCCGCGATTCCTTCGATCGTAACTGACATTCACTTCAACGGACAATGAATGGCTTTGTTTCCGGACTATCACTGATACCCCCCCCCCCCCCGGGTGATACCCACCCAATTTTGTGCTGTAAAACCTACAACCGTAGACAACAGTAGTTGCCAATAAGAACGCTTACCCCAAAACGGTGCAAAAGCAGACTTTACACTAATCTTCGTGGATATTTGTTTGTGCAATATGGTTGGACGGTTAACATTGAGAAAAAGGGAAAGGAGAGGAAAATAACCGTGTCAACACTTTTAAAGACCGGTTGTAGTATAATTCAGAAGCTCTCGAACTTCGTCCTCGGATAATGTTTTTTTTTTTTTCAGAACAACAAGTTGGCATAGAGCGATTTTCACTTGAGTGTCGAAAGTGATTTGCTTTCGCTTTGGCTTTGCATTGCTACGTTTAGTGATTGGTTTAAAAATCTCGCGCCATTCTCTCAACCAATCAGAAATAGACCAAAACCAATCGTAACTCACAAAAGTAAGTTTTCCCGCGCTTCGTGCCGGCAACATGTATTTGCTTCAAGTTTTGATTGGTTCACTGGATTGTCTGTGTCCTTTGTGATTGGCCAGAGGATTACTTTGGTTTTGGTTTTTCGACACTCAGTTGAAAACTGCTGTATCCCGTCGAAAAACCTTGGAATGTTAGACGTTTCTTTTCTTCTAATGAGAAATATCTGAGTAAAATACAAGGCTACACGGTAATATAATAAATAATAATAATACTTTATTTATATAGCGCTATTTCATCCTACCAATAGCGCACGACAAAAAAATACAATATATAAAAAAAGTACAATGTAATAAAAAAAGAATAAAAGACAATAAAAGAAAAAACGAATAAAAAGACAACAATCACCTAAGAAGTAAAAAACACAAATAAAAAAACAACAAAGCCCAAAAGATGTGCAGCAACCGCCAGCACGACCAAAGGGGCCAGGGGGAAAAGCCGAAATCCGAGCGCGCAAAAGGCGACGCACAAGCGAGCCACAGGACGAGAACGCCGGAACAACCGACACAGAAGAAAGGGGGCAAGCCCACAACGTGTATAAGAAGCAGCAAATTATGCGCCTTCTATAGGTACCATCAGATCAGATTTTAAATTACTTTATTTCATTGTTAATTCCTACAACTCGGTTATTTTACATCTTTTTAAAGGGAGCAGCTACAAGTTAACTTTTGACAAGCACTACCTCAATTAAGCAGAACATGCCGAAAGAGCATTCGCCCTGCACGTGAAACAAGCTTTTACTTGTGCTGCTGTCCGTTGGATCCTTTTCCTGGTTTTCCTCTCCGTTTCTTGTGCTTCTTACATGACTGCTGTTTGCTGTTACTCAAACATAATGCGTGATCCATCACGTGGAAAACATACGGCTGTTCAAACACGCCATGAAATAAGTAGGCTCCAGGCCCGTCAGCGTATACTCCTGAAAAAAATAAGATGGTTAAGTCAAGGTCGGACCACATGAAGGAGAACAAGAAAAAAAAATTAAGTTAAAACAAATACTACTGAAAGGCAAAAAAACAAACAAGAATATTAACAATTACTACTTACCAACATCTTCGGTTCCGTGTGTCTCACCGCGCAGCAGAACTGTGGCTTGTTGTTGATAGTCTTTGTCTGCTGTATCCACCCCCCTTAGGTCCGGACGTGGGCCCAATATGGCTCCCGGGCCGTTAGCATAACCAAGTGAGGTGTATGTCTTGTTGTCAGGACCAACTGCTAACTTGTCGTCAACGTCGCGCACAGTGGAAAATAATGGGTTTCCACGCTTGGGGTACGCGCCAATGGTAAAGACGTGCGAGTGGTCAGCGGTTACCGTTATCAGGGTTTCGGCTGCGATAAAAAGAACATGTTAATAAATAATTGCAAGTGTACATTTTTGCTATTGGTACCAAATATGCTAGTGATACGACACTTGCAGGACAAGGTTAGATTCTTATAAATATTTTATTCAGTCGGAATAGAAAGCTGACTGAGTTTGCAATTAAGTTATTTGTTTCTTTTAAATTTTCTCTTTAGGAGAGAAAAATGGTACCTAACACTATTATACTTTCTAAGTATAAGATAACAACCAGAGATACCAAACAGATTCAAGTGAGACACCAAACAGAGTCAAGTTTGTTGGTCAATTTAGTGCTTGGAGTTACGTGTCAAAATATCTCTGTATAGAGTCATGTTCAAAACCACTGACTAAACTGTTTATTGCATTTGTGCAAGTGAAGACTTCGGTATTGTGGATGAAGAGGGAAATCAGATATACCTGAAGGCATTTTAGCGTGTTCGCGGGCTGATTAATAACAAAAGATAAGGAACGAAGAATCTAAAAGCGTCTTTGTACACTAAAACACGTGAGGTTTATACTTAGTTACCTCGATTTATCATTTGTAATGCCTTGGAGACCGCTTTATTCATAGCTACTGCATCGTGAAGAGCTCTAAATGCATTGCCTGCATGGTGTCCGTGATCAATGCGTCCCGCTGCCGAGTGAGATATTACGTAATCAGTAATCAGAATGAAGGAACCATATTCGTATTCACGATATTGGACTGGAACTAGCTTGCTATGGAGGCTAATGCGGGGGAATATCATTGAAAAAACCTTCATGTCAATTGCATTTGAAAGATTCCCTGCATTAGCCTCCATTGCAAGCTAGTTCCAGTCCAATACAGAGAATACGAATACGAAACGATGGAAATGATCCTCGCAGTGTGTTAGCAACTAAATTTAAGCAAAATTTGCATTTTTTTTAGCCTGAAACAGGGCCGTAACCAGACCTTTGCCACAGACGAGGCAAGATCTTGCTAGGGGGTTCTGGGGGCACTCCCTCCAGAAAATGTTGACATCTAGAAGCTCTGAAACTCTTTCAGAGACATTTTTCATGGCGTGTTTCTTGGAAAAACCCAATCTTGTTAAACTGGAGGTTATTTTCCCACCAAAATAGATATTTTTTTTTAATTTTGGGCAAAAATCTAGACGAGGCAAGTGCCTCGTCTTGCCTCTTGCTAGTTACGGCTCTGTGAAAGAAAATTCAAGGCTACAACGGGATTTGAACCCATGACCTCCGCGATACCGTACGTTGCAATTGTTTTACCAACTGAGCTATGAAGCCTTGATACGTTGGGAGCAGGTCAATTGTGGGTCCTAATGTCCTGCATGTGGAATAGACGATAAAGCAAATATACGAGAGACATATATGTGAACTGCGGATATGGTGTATATTATTGACGGATAAGTGGATGGACCCATGGATGTATTCTGCAGTCGGAGGAATGAGTGCCTTTTCTGGAAAATTGTCGAGTGGTTTTATTCTTCACTAAAAAAATTGAGTACTCTTCCAGGACTAAATTTTGAATTGAGGAGACCGGAACTTGCCATCAACTGATACTTGTTCCCAGCGACTGGGTAGACGGATGGAGGGATAAAAGCACGAAATTGCAGTAATACTAGAAATGATCAATAAATGGACCATTATAGGCATGCAGTTACTGCACAATAGAAACGATGTGCAACTCACTTAGCCTGAGTCGTGGTGATAAATTTTACCTCAAGTGGTTTCATTCTCTTGCCACAGTTAATTCCTAGTCGAAATTTAGATGGCTAAAAGCCGGGGGGGAGGGGGTACTCAGGTTTTCAAGTGACAGGGATGATCAAAGGATTTTTTTTCGGTTAAAAATATTTGATTCTGGGAATTTTTTGGGTAGGAAAATTTGGCAAGTATTTTTTTGGGTGGCTTGATTTAAGTAGGGATTTTCTGGGTTATTAAAAACAATCTAAAGATTCGTGGTAGTGCCTTGGCTGCGTACGTAGTTCTGCGAATATAGTACAAACAAACATGTTTGCTTTGTGTTATATCATTTCCCCTTTCTGTAAATTTTAAGGGTCAGAAATTCGGCAGGGGATTTTTTGGGGGTTAATTTTTGGTCCAGGGGTTTTCTTGGGTTTTGTTGAAACCCTAGGGATTTTTTTGGGTATTGATTTTTGCCCCCATTCGATCATCCCCATCACTTGAAATCCCGAGTACCCCCTCCCCCCTGTAGCTAAAAGCTCATTTGCAAACATATATAGTAGTTCTATCAATACCTTCAACTAGGGCTTTCCACAAGTTGCTCAAGATTTTCCAAGAAGTTGCCCGTAGTTTCAAAAAATTGCTCAAAAGTTGCTCCAAAAATCCAAAAAAGTTGCTTTTGATTAAAAAAGTTGCTCGAAAGTTGCCCAAAATAAATCCAAAAGACTGCTTCTAATCAAGAAAAATGTCTCTCTATATATGCTAATTTCCCTTTGAAGATAAGATTTCCAAGCAGTTTTATGAAATTTTAAAGCAAAAGAAGTATCTTCATAACATTTTAAGGGAAATATTTGTTAAATAACAAGGATTTCTTTACCTGAGAAAAATCGTGAAGATATAGATGAAGTCATGTTTGCTGACGAGTTTTGTAATGTTTTAATGCATGCAGGATGAACCGAAAGTTGAAACGTCTTCAGATGTTCCTCGAAAAACGTCGGCAAACTTCGTAAATCTTCGGAAACGTTTGTATGGCCTTTGAACAGCACTCGGATAATCTTCGGTCTAGAAATTGCACAAAATACAACAAGTTGCTCGAGAGGGAAAAAGTTCCTCGAAGGGGAGAAAGTTGCTCAAAATATGAAAAGTTGCCAAAAAGTTGCCGAGCAACTTGTGGAAAGCCCTACCTTCAACTAACAAGAAGTACCCTCTAGGGTTTTTCTGTAGTATTCTGATGGCTTTTTCTGTCATCTCTGCTATTGATGGTTCACCAGCAGGATCTTCAGCTCGGTCCACTTCATACTTCATGTGGGAATATTCAAAGAGTCCTAGGAAAAGAAGCATTGTAACCCTAGTCAGACCCGAGGTGAAAGCTTTTGTGGCCCGTTCCAGACGTACAATTTCGAAACAACTCATGGTGAGTCATATTTTTGGCGTCTAACTTCAAACTCTGGCAGTCGTTAAAAGAGAATTCTCAAACTTTTTCACATATTTCCTAGTACATTTTTTGCATTGAACGGAAAGAAAAGCGATCTAACAGTAATCTCATTTTTGCAACTCAGACAAAAGAGCCAAAGATTGAGATTTTCCTTGTGCTTATCCAGATTTGAAACTCTGAACTGCAAGCTCAGGCATTAAGCTGTTAAAACCTTTAAAAGTAGTTAAACGACTTATCAATCAAGCAACTAAGTAAGTAAGCAAGCCAACAAGCAAGCAAGCAGGCAAGTAACCATGAAGCCGCAACCAACCAAGCAACCAACCAACCGACCATTATGCAGGCAAACAGGCAGTTGGCCACTAACGAAACAAACATAATGCTACTTCGTCAGAAATTATTTGTTTCCCATCCTGATTCCCTTGTAATAAGAAAGGTAATAAGAAGAAATAATATGAAATGTAATAGAAACCATTACATACCTATTACGTGATCAACTTTCTTCACGTCAATCTGGTCAAACCCAGCTTTGTTCCATACGTACTGTGAGTTCGGATGTTTGTTCACCCACTCTTGGATCAGATCTCTGCCGTCCAACCTCTTTCCCTTTCTATCCGGGTACTCAGGGTCTGCTTGATTTTGATGCAGTAAATCTCTACGTCCCCCGCCAAAGATGACTTCTATTCCGTCACCGTACGGGTATTCAGCAAGTTGCAAGGCTACAAATGAACGATCAAATAATTTTGGCGCCCGCCAATGCTCTAGCTTAACAATCCAAATTATTTGTAAAATACGTTCCTGGTATCATTTTGTCTGTTAGGGTAGGCACTATTAGTGATATAGGATTGTCAGAACAACAAGCAAGAAGCGACAAGTGTTTTGTTATATTTATATGTGAAACTCAGCAGATGCAATCTGAAGTTCTGTTCATGTAATTAAGAAATTGCAATACATTAGAGTTCTTATTACTGAAACCAAGTCACCAATATTGGAACTAAAGGAATTTACCAATATCTTTGCACGCAGACGCATCATCCAGTGCTTCGTCCTTGTCTGCGTCACTCTGCCATCCACGATGCGCAGAATACGCGTACGCGCTCGCGGGAGTTGCGTGGGTCACACGCGCAGTAGATATAATCCCAGTTGACATCCCAGCCATTTCCGCGAGCGATAGAATAGAGATCGCTCTACGATCTGCACTGGCAGTGGAACAGTAGCCTGGTTTAACAGTTTCGTCCATTCCAAGAACACCTAATGGAGTTCAGTATAGAGAACAAAATTAAACATGAATAAAAGCAAACGGTCAATGCAATATTCTTGTTTTATTGAGGCCATCTTTAAAGCTGAAAATAGATCTTCGACCTACCGTCCTTCCTTCCCCTTTCTTCAGGTTTTTTTTTTCTAGATATAATGGACACGTTCGAGACAGTTAAGCATCAAGCAGTGTTGGCGTGACAGACTGGCAGTTTATTTATTGACAGGTATCATTAATTTCGAAAGCCGTCAACAATCAAATAATACAATCACAACCCCTGCCGTAGGTATTAAACTAACTACAGAATACAAAATATGACACAACGAAAAAAAATAAAAAAAATGAAAAGGGGTGGGTAGGGAGGGAGCAGAAATCGAGCGAGCTAGTGAAAGGCGTGCGAGGAGAAATGACTGTTTCACAACGCGGCGGGATGAAACTGATACTAGACAATACCGGAAGTACGTCACTATACTGTCAATAATACCCAGATAAACCTAGTAGTTTTATCTTACACCAATGTTGTCGCTCGCGAAATGAAGTTGTTTCCTAATTTTTCAGCACAAGTAATGTTTGCGATACTGCCAGTGCCGTAATTGCCTTTTAAAATGTTATCCTGGACGTATTGAGTATACATTTTATATAATTATGTTCTTCATTATATTATTTTACTTTTTAGACTCGACCAATTAACTATACAAATACATGTAGTCTTAAGATCTTCTTATATGTAGTTTATGTATTCTTAGTTATCTAGCCTATATAGTCCATAGTTTTTTTTGTTTGTCAATCAGTTCTATCCTGAGCCTCAGGCTCGGGAGATTGAGAGACCACTCCCTGGAAATCCGACATAAAATCATCTCATCTCATCTCATCTCATCTCATGTCATGTCATGTTATGTCATGTCATGTCATGTCATCTTATGTCATCTTATTTTATCTTAACCGATCTGATCTGATCTGATCTTATCTCATGACATGTCATGTCATGTCATGCCAAGTCATCTCATCTCATCTCATCTCATGTCATGTCATGTCATGTCATGTCATGTCATGTCATGTCATGTCATGTCATGTCATGTCATGTCATGTCATGTATGTCATGTTATTTTATGTTATTTTGTTTTTTTTTTTTGTCATGTCATGTCATGTCATCTTATGTCATCTTATTTTATCTTATCCGATCTGATCTGATCTGATCTTATCTCATGGCATGTCATGTCATGTCATGCCAAGTCATGTCATCTCATATCATCTTACGTTATCTTATAAACTTCCAATTCAAGGGTAGCTTTATCAACATTTTTGCTTTCTCTTTGTGACTTTTCCATTGTTCATTGTTTAGGTTTTTACACAAATTATTGTCATTGAGTAAAATTTATCTTATCGCGTTGATAAACAAGAGGCCCTGTCTGGTCGTTTGTCCTTTTGTCGTGTCTGCGGTCTAAATGTCTTTAGTAGAAACTCAGCTGTGTTCTATTGGAAATCCGCGAATCTGATTGGTTCTCCCACTGATTTCATTCGCCGAAGAAAACAGTCGCGCGCGCAGTAGCTCTTTAAGCGGTAAATTTTATTGATTTTTGTCTCAAAGTGCACAATATTGTAGGTTTGCACTGCAATCCTAGAGTTCTACTAAAACATTGACTACCGCCCTCGTTTCCATGAGCGATAGTCAACTCGGCTGCGCCTCGTTGACTATTTGCTCATAGAAAACCGGGCTCGTAGTCTAATTGTTAAATAGCACCCTCTGTCGTCCCGTCTGACAGTATGTCGTTCATGTATGCTTCCTATCAGATATTAAGAGGGTCACCAGAGATTAAAGCTAGCGCATTTTTTACCGATTACGTAGCACTACAAATATTCGTGCAGTGCCTCTGTTCCGGAGACCATAAAAAACAAACAAGAGAAACAGGAGGACTGCATATGCCTACACGTTTAAATTCCCGCCCAGACCGCCGGAGCTAACGAAAAACAACTTAAGAAATGTAAAATTGCAGTTCAACAGTGCTCGGTTAGATTCTCACCAATCGAATTTGAGACAAGATTGCTAAGTAGTATTGTTAATCAATTCAACACCTACCATCGTTAGTCTTGATTCCATTCAGAAAGGCCGTCGCCGAAGCGGCCGAATCTGCACCTTGTTGATCGACACTGTACGTTTTCGCCTGGCCTGACCAAGGAAATTCCTCCCAGCTCAACACATTCTCCTCGCCTGATTGGCCTTTCATCTGTCCATCCAAGATGCGAGCAGCAGTGATGGTTGAGATGCCCATTCCATCGCCGACGAAGACAATAGCGTTTTTAGCAGTTTTCCTGTTCGGTCTCACTCTAAGGTTGTCTCGGATCAGTTTGACGCCATCTTTGTACCACTGATTGTTGTCTTGATTGTTCAGAATGTTGCCACTGACAGCTGATGATAGGAAAAGAAATTGTACAGTTACGTTTATATTTCGCTTCGATTATACGGCATCAGGCCATCATGCATCAGGCCAAAGTTTTCTTATATTAGTAAGTCTGATAAAATAAACTGTTCTTTTTTTCGTTTCACGAACATCGTGCTTTGATAATCAATGGACCTTGAATTAGTTTACAAGACATTTTGAACAAACAAATATATATTGGACTGATCATTTCAAAAGCAAAATTATGTTTTTTTTTTTTTACTTAAAACAACGGACACCGTATTTTGAACAGACCTCGTGTCTTCTAGTCCCGGGGATCCCGTGTTTTCCATAGACCCCGTCATCCCGGCACCCCATACCCGTTCCCCGGGACCCCGGCCCCGCGGTAACCGTTAATTATTATCAGTTATTTTAGGTAACATGGCCACAAGGTAATGTGGCGTTCATATCAATTCGTGTTTTTTGTTGTTGCAAGAACTGATTTTAGGTGGCAGGATAAACCAGTAAAGCACATACAGTAGAACCCCGGTAACTCGAACTCTGAAGGGAAACGAAAAATAATTCGAGTAAGCGGGGTTTCGAGTTATCGGGGTCGACTGGATATTCAATTTGCACGTTAAGAATTGATTTTTCAGCACTAAGGTACATAATACAGTACAAATCAAACTTATCTCGTCAAAAACTGTAACACGATTATGCATTCTTAATTAATATGATAAAACAGTACTGTGAATGTATGTATGACTCAAAAGATTAGGAAATGACTGTCAAATACAGTGGAACCCCGAATACGGCCACCAACGGGCCAGGAATTGGCCGAAACGGGGGCCGACGGGGTGCAATCTGACTGTCACTCAAGTGACGAACAACAAACACTGCTAAACTCCGACGCAGAAACAATATAAACATGAAGACACAGCACAAACAATATGAAGAAAAATGAACAAACTGGAGAAAAAGGGGGGAGGGCCGACGGAGAAATATAAAGGATAACAGGTGGGACAGAATGTGGCCGTTGGCCGATAACGAGGTGGCCGCAAACGGGGAAGAAAATGATGGGCGCGCCGGGACAAAAGAAGTGACCGAACGAGGTGGCCGAAACGAGGTGGCCGTAAGGCGGGGTTTCACGTACGTGATCTTTTCTGCGGTAGTGTTAAAATCCGATAACACATTTCATCAAGGGAAACGAAATTTAATTCGAGTTAGCGGGAAATTCGAGTTATCCGAGTTCGAGTAAACCGAGTAAAATGACTGGAAATTGAGGTCAAATCCAAGGGAAATGGAAGTAAGTTCGAGTTAGCGGAAAAGTTTGAGTTATCGGAGTTCGAGTTACCGGGGTTCTACTGTAGCTCTTTAACCGTAAATAACCACCCCAAAATATACTATATACCAATATATTTTTAGGAGACCAGCTGCCGTATACATGCTCAAGGTTAATCCCCCGGGGGGGGGGGACTCCCATATTTGGGCTATATAGGTATATGCCGCGGGATAGGGTATGGTTTTAGAGGTTCTCAGTCCTTAAATAGGGTATCATTTTTGCCCCTTTTGGCATTGTGTTCCCGGTGTGATCCTTAGACAGGAAACCTAAATTCTATCAGCTAAAATAAACGCCCAGCTAAACGAAAAACAGGGATCTTAGTAAACCGATTTTATAAAGATTTGTATTTTGCCAAGCGTGGTTGGCCGTTATTTGCGGTCGTCACGGAAAGCTTCTCCTCCCCTTGAATACGGTGTTATTTTTCAGTTTTGGGCCTTAAAAAGGGTATCAATTTTCGCTTTCTTTATCAACAGGGTCAGGGTTTAAGAACCTTCGCGGCACACCCCTATCCGACATTTATGGGAGTACCCCCGGGGGGGGGGGGGTTAATCACACAGATGTAAAGATATTCAACATCAAGGTAAAACGTTTTTGTTTTTAAAATGAGTAAAGAAACACCAATACCATTTACCATCACACATGGTCAAAATGAAAACGGTCAAGACAAAACATGCGGTCTTCATTTCAGCGAAGATAAAGTCAGACTTGTATGCAGGCGGTAAGGCTGAAAGAAATTACAAGAATATCATGGTTCCTTAGCTACAAAATAAACCGTAGAGCTATAACATGGAATATATATTCGGACTACTTTATTTAAGCTCGGAATTTGATGAACTTTGTTTATTTGTTTCAATAAAAATTTACGTGTCCTGAATGTCTACGGTTTCACTTGTCGAAAAGAAACACACAATGGAAAGAAATCTAACTATATCTTTGGAACTTTCACCTCTCATCTTAGAAAACAACAGCTGTTCTCTGTTTTTCGGGAATTTTTCGAAGGTTAAAATTGAAAATCGACCTTTCAAAATCGACCTTTCGGCAAGTTTACATAACTAGCCTTCTTTAGGACTGATTAACGACAACGAGCAGTCTTCAGCTTTTTTCTTTAGGAGAAATTTTCATCGGTCAAGAATTAAAACAGTTTTAACTTCAGCAGCACAACAGCAGCTCGTTAACAGTCTCAGTGCTCTAATGTAGCAATTTTTAATAAAAATGGACTATTATTTTTAGGTTTCTTGTGACACAAATATAAATTTGGGCGGTTCATAAATCTGGTAAAATCCATGACATAGTCCCTTTAACTTATTAATCATACTTGGGAAGACGCGAACCAACTCTTTGAACATGAATTCTCGCTTAACATATTATTCATACTTTTGAAGTCGCGAATCAACGCTTTGAACATGAAACCTCGCTTACCTTTTATTCATATTTATGAAGACGCGAACCCACGCTTTAAACATAAAGCCTCGTTTAACTTATTATTCATACTTGTGAAAATGTGAACCAACGCTTTGAATATGAAACTTCGTTTAACGTTTTTTTTATACTTGTGAAGTCGCGAGCCAACGATTCAGTTAAACATGAAACCTTGCTTAAACTGTTGTTCATACTTTTTAGAAGATTTATAAGAAGGTGATTGAAAATCAAATTTTGAAGTAGATAATTACTTAATAGTAGAGTAGTTTTGTACCTTTAGTTACCTCACTTCTTGTATTCTCTATTCACCCAAAGAAAAACTCAACAAGACTGCATTTCTTTCCTTCTTGAAAGCCATTTCTTTCTAAATTTATATTCAATTCTTATCAACTACTGTTTGCCTACTAATCGCCTCAAAATAAAAAAATAAAAAACTAGAAAAAGAATAAGAAATGGGTGATATTGGAAAAGAGTTGACTCTACTCACCAGCTTATGATCAGGTTAAAGTACGGTTGTAACAATGCGACAACAGTGTTTATTGATGAAGGATTGGATTAAAGCATTTCTCCTATAGTTCCTCATTTCGTATTCGTAAATAATTATGTTTGGTAAAATTCTTTTATCATTAAATACAGCTGAAAACAGTCATTAATAGAAAATTCAGTTTAAAAGTCATATAAAAATAACGAATAAAAATTACAAATAAATTTACAAATATATTTTCTTTTCGAGAAAATTTGTGATCATAGCTGTTACGGTTTACTCAAATGGCTAAATATCGATTATCCAAGTTTTACCACTTGTCGTAAAGTAATGCTGTTATCATTCTCTAAAGGTAAAAACGCCTGAAGGTTTACATCAACAGGAAACTCGTAAATCAATATATATAATATTTTACGTTTTCGAACTAACATACTTCTCTTCTAAAGATTCCCTAAAGAAAACAGCAAAATATTGTAACAAAACATCACGTTATATTTAACAATTAATACACCTTGGATTGACAAACTTGTTATACACAGCCTTGAGTGACTTTTCAAACGTGTCAAATTCACACAGTAAAAGTGAAATAATTATCACAGATATAGCCACCCAGTAGGCTCGAGTCCCAGGCTGAAAAGATTTCTCTTTCTAGCTAACAGCTAAGCGGTTCAGACCAGTAAAGTGGGTGCGAATTCGGAGCAATGTCTGTGAAAGCGGTCCATCGCATTTCGGGTCTCGACGGGTCGGAAAAAGTTGTCCCTCAAACCTTGCCCAGTGAACTATCTTAGGGTATAAGAAAACTGAACGACATTGGTTTTTTGGAAATACATTAAAATGTATCAACAGTCAAGACTGCAAAAGCCAGCCTCATTTTGAGTGTGGACAATACGCGCTCGCCGTTAAAAAAAAACACCAAACGCAACAAAATATTATTATTATTCCTAAGTTTAGTGGTCCTTCAAAAATGCAAACGCATGTTAATTTTGATATGTTTTGATTTACAGGTCCGTGAAAATGTAGATATTTGCAACCGTTAAATCGCCTTTTGTAAACATGCAAAAGTATGGTGTCTTCGCCAGCCTATATTTCTCAAGTCCAGTTCGGACCATTCTAAATTCCACCTGAATTTTCATCGGTCAAGAATTAAAACAGTTTTAACTTCAGCAGCACAACAGCAGCTCGTTAACAGTTTCAGTGCTCTAATATAGCAATTTTTAATAAAAATGGACTATTATTTTTAGGTTTCTTGTGACACAAATATAAATTTTGGCGGTTCATAAATCTGGTAAAATCCATGACATAGTCCCTTTAACTTATTGATCATACTTGGGAAGACGCGAACCAACGCTTTGAACAGTACATGAATTCTCGCTTAACATATTATTCTACTTTTGAAGTCGCGAACCAACTCTTTGAACTGATCTCGCAACATATTATTCATACTTTGAAGCGCGAATCAACGCTGAACATGAAACCTCGCTTACCTTTTATTCATATTTATGAAGACGCGAACCCACGCTTTAAACATAAAGCCTCGTTTAACTTATTATTCATACTTGTGAAAATGTGAACCGACGCTTTGAATATGAAACTTCGTTTAACGTTTTTTTTTATACTTGTGAAGTCGCGAGCCAACGATTCAGTTAAACATGAAACCTTGCTTAAACTGTTGTTCATACTTTTTAGAAGATTTATAAGAAGGTGATTGAAAATCAAATTTTGAAGTAGATAATTACTTAATAGTAGAGTAGTTTTGTACCTTTAGTTACCTCACTTCTTGTATTCTCTATTCACCCAAAGAAAAACTCAACCAGACTGCATTTCTTTCCTTCTTGAAAGCCATTTCTTTCTAAATTTATATTCAATTCTTATCAACTACTGTTTGCCTACTAATCGCCTCAAAATAAAAAAATAAAAAAACTAGAAAAAGAATAAGAAATGGGTAATATTGGAAAAGAGTTGACTCTACTCACCAGCTTATGATCAGGTTAAAGTACGGTTGTAACAATGCGACAGCAGTGTTTATAGATGAAGGATTGGATTAAAGCATTTCTCTTATAGTTCCTCATTTCGTATTCGCAAATAATTATGTTTGGTAAAATTCTTTTATCATTAAATACAGCTGAAAACAGTCATTAATAGAAAATTCAGTTTAAAAGTCATATAAAAATAACGAATAAAAATTACAGATAAATTTACAAATATATTTTCTTTTCGAGAAAATTTGTGATCATAGCTGTTACGGTTTACTCAACTGGCTTAATATCGATTATCCAAGTTTTACCACTTGTCGTAAAGTAATGCTGTTATCATTCTCTAAAGGTAAAAACGCCTGAAGGTTTAAATCAACAGGAAACTCGTAAATCAATATATATAATATTTTACGTTTTCGAACTAACATACTTCTCTTCTAAAGATTCCCTAAAGAAAACAGCAAAATATTGTAACAAAACATCACGTTATATTTAACAATTAATACACCTTGGATTGACAAACTTATACACAGCCTTGAGTGACTTTACAAACGTGTCAAATTCACACAGTAAAAGTGAAATAATTATCACAGATATAGCCACCCAGTAGACTCGAGTCCCAGGCTGAAAAGATTTCTCTTTCTAGCTAACAGCTAAGCGGTTCAGACCAGTAAAGTGGGTGCGAATTCGGAGCAATGTCTGTGAAAGCGGTCCATCGCATTTCGGGTCTCGACGGGTCGGAAAAAGTTGTCCCTCAAACCTTGCCCAGTGAACTATCTTAGGGTATAAGAAAACTGAACGACATTGGTTTTTTGGAAATACGTTAAAATGTATCAACAGTCAAGACTGCAAAAGCCAGCCTCATATTGAGCGTGGACAATACGCGCTCGCCGTTAAAAAAAAAAAAAACACCAAACGCAACAAAATATTATTATTATTCCTAAGTTTATTGGTCCTTCAAAAATGCAAACGCAACCTAATTTTGATATGTTTTGATTTACAGGTCCGTGAAAATGTAGATATTTGCAACCGTTAAATCGCCTTTTGTAAACATGCAAAAGTATGGTGTCTTCGCCAGCCTATATTTCTCAAGTCCAGTTCAGACCATTCTAAATTCCACCTGAATTTTCATCGTCAAGAATTAAAACAGTTTTAACTTCAGCAGCACAACAGCAGCTAGTTAACAGTTTCAGTGCTCTAATATAGCAACTTTTAATAAAAATGGACTATTATTTTTAGGTTTCTTGTGACACAAATATAAATTTTGGCGGTTCATAAATCTGGTAAAATCCATGACATAGTCCCTTTAACTTATTGATCAAACTTGGGAAGACGCGAACCAACGCTTTGAACAGTACATGAATTCTCGCTTAACATATTATTCATACTTTTGAAGTCGCGAATCAACGCTTTGAACATGAAACCTCGCTTACCTTTTATTCATATTTATGAAGACGCGAACCCACGCTTTAAACATAAAGCCTCGTTTAACTTATTATTCATACTTGTGAAAATGTGAACCGACGCTTTGAATATGAAACTTCGTTTAACGTTTTTTTTATACTTGTGAAGTCGCGAGCCAACGCTTCAGTTAAACATGAAACCTTGCTTAAACTGTTGTTCATACTTTTTAGAAGATTTATAAGAAGGTGATTGAAAATCAAATTTTGAAGTAGATAATTACTTAATAGTAGAGTAGTTTTGTACCTTCAGTTACCTCACTTCTTGTATTCTCTATTCACCCAAAGAAAAACTCAACCAGACTGCATTTATTTCCTTCTTGAAAGCCATTTCTTTCTAAATTTATATTCAATTCTTATCAACTACTGTTTGCCTACTAATCGCCTCAAAATAAAATAAAAAACTAGAAAAAGAATAAGAAATGGGTGATATTGGAAAAGAGTTGACTCTACTCACCAGCTTATGATCGGGTTAAAGTACGGTTGTAACAATGCGACAGCAGTGTTTATAGATGAAGGATTGGATTAAAGCATTTCTCTTATAGTTCCTCATTTCGTATTCGTAAATAATTATGTTTGGTAAAATTCTTTTATCATTAATTAAATACAGCTGAAAACAGTCATTAATAGAAAACTCAGTTCAAAAGTCATATAAAATTAACGAATAAAAATTACAAATAAATTAACAAGTATATTTTCTTTTCGAGAAAATTTGTGACATAGCTGTTACGGTTTACTCAACTGGCTAAATATCGATTATCCAAGTTTTACCACTTGTCGTAAAGTAATGCTGTTATAATTCTCTAAAGGTAAAAACGCCTGAAGGTTTACATCAACAGTAAACTCGTAAATCAATATATATAATATTTTACGTTTTCGAACTAACATACTTCTCTTCTAAAGATCCCCTAAAGAAAACAGCAAAATATTGTAACAAAACATCACGTTATATTTAACAATTAATACACCTTGGATTGACAAACTTATACACAGCCTTGAGTGACTTTACAAACGTGTCAAATTCACACAGTAAAAGTGAAACAATTATCACAGATATAGCCACCCGGTAAACTCGAGTCCTAGGCTGAAAATATTTCTCTTTCTAGCTAACAGCTAAGCGGTTAAGACCAGTAAAGTGGGTGCGAATTCGGAGCAATGTCTGTGAAAGCGGTCCATCGCATTTCGGGTCTCGACGGGTCGGAAAAAGTTGTCCCTCAAACTTTGCCCAGTGCACTATCTTAGGGTATAAGAAAACTGAACGACATTGGTTTTTTTGGAAATACGTTAAAATGTATCAACAGTCAAGACTGCAAAAGCCAGCCTCATTTTGAGCGTGGACAATACGCGCTCGCCGTTAAAAAAAAAACACCAAACGCAACAAAATATTATTATTATTCCTAAGTTTAGTGGTCCTTCAAAAATGCAAACGCATGTTAATTTTGATATGTTTTGATTTACAGGTCCGTGAAAATGTAGATATTTGTAACCGTTAAATCGCTTTTTGTAAACATGCAAAAGTATGGTGTCTTCGCCAGCCTATATTTCTCAAGTCCAGTTCGGACCATTCTAAATTCCACCTGAATTTTCATCGGTCAAGAATTAAAACAGTTTTAACTTCTGCAGCACAACAGCAGCTCGTTAACAGTTTCAGTGCTCTAATATAGCAATTTTTAATAAAAATGGACTATTATTTTTAGGTTTCTTGTGACACAAATATAAATTTTGGCGGTTCATAAATCTGGTAAAATCCATGACATAGTCCCTTTAACTTATTGATTATACTTGAGAAGACGCGAACCAACGCTTTGAACATGAATTCTCGTTTAACATATTATTCATACTTTTGAAGTCGCGAATCAACGCTTTGAACATGAAACCTCGCTTACCTTTTATTCATATTTATGAAGACGCGAACCCACGCTTTAAACATAAAGCCTCGTTTAACTTATTATTCATACTTGTTAAAATGTGAACCAACGCTTTGAATATGAAACTTCGTTTAACGTTTTTTTTATACTTGTGAAGTCGCGAGCCAACGCTTCAGTTAAACATGAAACCTTGCTTAAACTGTTGTTGATACTTTTTAGAAGATTTATAAGAAGGTGATTGAAAATCAAATTTTGAAGTAGATAATTACTTAATAGTAAAGTAGTTTTGTACCTTCAGTTACCTCACTTCTTGTATTCTCTATTCACCCAAAGAAAAACTCAACCAGACTGCATTTATTTCCTTCTTGAAAGCCATTTCTTTCTAAATTTATATTCAATTCTTATCAACTACTGTTTGCCTACTAATTGCCTCAAAAAAAAAAAAAACTAGAAAAAGAATAAGAAATGGGTGATATTGGAAAAGAGTTGACTCTACTCACCAGCTTATGATCAGGTTAAAGTACGATTGTAACAATGCGACAGCAGTGTTTATAGATGAAGGATTGGATTAAAGCATTTCCCTTATAGTTCCTCATTTCGTATTCGTAAATATTTATGTTTGGTAAAATTCTTTTATCATTAAATACAGCTGAAAACAGTCATTAATAGAAAACTCAGTTCAAAAGTCATATAAAAATAACGAATAAAAATTACAAATAGATTTTCTTTGCGAGAAAATTTGTGATCATAGCTGTTACGGTTTACTCAACTGGCTAAATATCGACTATCCAAGTTTTACCACTTGTCGTAAAGTAATGCTGTTATCATTCTCTAAAGGTAAACAACGCCTGAAGGTTTACATCAACAGGAAACTCGTAAATCAATATATATAATATTTTACGTTTTCGAACTAACATACTTCTCTTCTAAAGATCCCCTAAAGAAAACAGCAAAATATTGTAACAAAACATCACGTTATATTTAACAATTAAGACACCTTGGATTGACAAACTTATACACAGCCTTGAGTGATTTTTCAAACGTGTCAAATTCACACAGTAAAAGTGAAATAATTAACAAAGATATAGCCACCCAGTAGGCTCGAGTCCCAGGCTGAAAAGATTTCTCTTTCTAGCTAACAGCTAAGCGATTCAGCCCAGTGAATTCAGAGCTTAAGTGGCAATGTCTGTGAAAGCGGTCCATCGCATTTCGGGTCTCGACGGGTCGGAAAAAGTTGTCCCTCAAACCTTACCCAGTGAACTATCTTAGGGTATAAGAAAACTGAACGACATTCGTTTTTGGAAATACGTTAAAATGTATTTTTTTGAGCTCTCAACACTACAAAAGCCTCATTTTGAGCATGAGGAGAACGCGCTCGCCGCTCAAAAACCACCAAACGTAACAAAATATTATTATTATTATTCCTAAGTTTAGTGGTCCTTCAAAAATGCAAACGCATGTTAATTTTGATATGTTTTGATTTACAGGTCCGTGGAAATGTAGATATTTGCAACCGTTAGATCGCCTTTTGTAAACATGCCAAAGTATGGTGTCTTCGCCAGCCTATATTTCTCAAGTCCAGTCCGGACCATTCTAAATTGCAACTGAATTCTGCTAAAAAGATGTTAGGAAGCATAGAAATATAGAAATACCTTGCGCTTTTTATCTTCCTTTGCCATAGCGACTTCCAACTTTTTGTGCTTATGAGAATATTACAAACTCATTATGCAAATGAGGTTGCTAAGAAACGCCATTAGCGCAACCGTTTTTACATACATTTTGCCGATAAAATATATTGAAAATTGAGGTTAAAAGCTGTTAAAAATGGAGTTTAAAAGCTGTCAACCTCAATTTTTAATATAATGGAACCGTTTTTATTGTCAGATATCACCACTCTCGCCCTGAAATTCCCTGAGTAAAAAGCGAAAACCATAAACACAACTTTAATTGCTATTGTGTGCTCACTGGAGGCTGCACGGTTTATCACTGACTGCAGATGTACAGGGAGTCAACATCTTTAAAATAACGAAAAACCTGATTAATAGAGAGACCTAGAAAAAAACAGCTAGGAAAGTACCAACGAGCATCCATTGGATGAAAAACACCTCACCTCGCTCGTGGAGGTAACGCAGAGGAAAAACCCTAGCCCTATGGATAGTACTCTCCGACCTGCTGGGCTCGGTCTTATTAAATTCCTAATGATTTCGAAACATGCTGAAACCAAAGATTCAAAATTATCTTTGACGTATCCATCTTTGGCATTCTCACTTGGCTAACGACGGTGTCTCTTAAAAAAGTCTATCAACAATCTCTGCATTGGCGGCAGACGTGGCTCCTCCTGCCCCAAGACTTGTGAGGACTTATGCAGAAAACGTCGGTGATGTCCTTGCAAGCTTTCTTAACGATCTCTCTGAATCTAGGGTAGCTTAAGCCCTGGCGCCGAACTTTCGATGTGGATCGAGGAGACGAGGGGGCTCTAGATCTCTGAACAAGGGTAAATCCTCACAGAGATCAATTTTTGCGGCAGCAATGTATTGCTCTAAGGCCTCCACAGGACAAGTTTCCTGGTCTGATTTCACGATTAATTGCAATCCAAGCCCCGTCACAGTTTCGGTCTTTCTTGGATGATTCTAGAAAATGGACACATAAGAACGAAAAAAACTTTATGTCACGGGCCCTCATGGGACATAGCTCACTGAAGCGAAAAAATCCAGCATAACCTATAAGACATAAAGCTACTGTTCTCAGATCCGATAAAGTCGGACACTTATCAAAACTCTTGTAATTTACAAGCGCTTTTAACATTTCGGGAATGATGGGTTCCTTTGGGAAGCGCTGACCGAAGAAGAAACCGTGGGATGTATAGAGACCTTCGGCAAACCGGCCAACTGTTGAGCCCAGTCGATACTGTAAACTGCATTTAGAACTGGCGAAGGAGAATTCGCTTCAAGGATAAGGCATTTTAGGTAGACCGCAACATGGAAAGAGTTGGCCGGCATGTGGAAAATACAATTAGACGAATCCCAATGTTTTCATCGGTTGAAACCGGCCAAGTAACTGCGGATAGTACCATCTGCTTTGGACGCTAGGACGGTTTCCTGGACGCGGCTAGCCAACGGCTGGAGGTGATCAGGAATTGAGGAACAGAATTCACGCCATATCTTCGACTGGAACACATCTAAAATTTAAATAAAACTGACAACCAAACAACGAGTGAAACTATTTAAAGATAGAACAATATGCAAAAAGTAATCAGAATAATAGCAAAGTTGGTTACAAAAGAACAAAACATAAACAGGCACAAAAAACGTCCCTCATTCTCGATCAAAAATAGCCCATGCATTCTGGCGCAAAAAACAGCCACAGGATTTCGGGAACAGAGGGTCCAATGCTCATCGGACGCAAATAAATCTAGCATTCCGGGCACAGATGGTCCTATACCTCTTGGGCGAAAGAGGCCTATTACCTTTAGGGAACAGGAATTCCCATTCTTCTAGCCTCTGAAATTTTGGGCACAGATGGTCCCGTACTTCTTAGGCGCAAATAGTTCCTACTTGTCGGGAGCAGATGGCCCCATTCTCCTCGGGCGCAGAAAAAAATGTCCGTCAAATTTTTTCCTCAAATATTTGGGCACAGATGGTCCCATTCTTCTCGGGCGCAAATAAGGCCCCGAAAATCAATGAGCACAGACGAACATATCCTCTTAAATACCAATCAAAGGTACAGCGTCCGAATATCATAAAGAATCACATCTGAAAAGGAAAGAAAATTTTTTATCATATGAAGATAAAAATTAAAATCCAGTCGCCTCTAGAGAAGAACACCAAGATGACGAATTAGCACACAACCACTCCTAAATACCCTAACCAAGCCCCTAGATAGTTCATACCGACGAGAGAATATTTTTCCGCTAATTTTTCAGAAACGCGGAAAAATTCAACTCTCGTCTAAATTCTTAGTTTCTTTAGCAGTTGGTAGGTACAACAACAAAATCAGAAAAATTATCACCACCGGCACTTATCATCGGCCAAAGGGAGTAGAATGTTACAAAGGAACAATAAGGGTCCCAGACACTTGGCAATTACGCATATGAAGCAACACTCGTGGAAAAACATCTAAAGACGCAAAGGCCATCAACAGTCTCTCGCCATAGCCTCCTGTCCTGTGCATCCCTCTCTAGCTGGTACCAACTCTTGCCCATGGACTTGATCTCTACAGCTTCTAAGGAACGTCTCCAGGTGTTCCGTGGTCGGCCTCTCTTTCGAATCCCTTGAGGATTCCAAGTCAAAGCTTGCCTCGTAATGGCACAAGAAGGCTTCCGTAGGGTGTGACCTAGCCATTTCCATTTCCTTCTCCCGATAGCTTCCTCCACTGAAGTTTACCCAGATCTCTGTCATAATTTGATGTTACTTACTCTATTTGACCATACCAACTAGCAGCACTTGCGGAATAACATCTGAAGACGCAAACCAACGCTCGCTTAACTTATGCATACTTGTAAAGAGAAAAAGAAAAAGCAGAAAAATAAAATGGCATGCGGAAAGGAAGCGAACGGAAGAGAATTTTCCTGTCGTTCATTTTTCGTTTTTCTTTCCACGGCTGAATGAATCGCGAGTAAAAGGAATGTCAAAGGAGCGACACGGACTTTTTTACCAAAATATTTATTGTACGATGTGCTCAGAAGACTCAGAGAAGTCGTCTATATTCCGTGACATTGCATGTAACAAACGAGAATATGATCATGAGGACTCCAAATAATTGCGTTGCTGAAAGATTTATTCCCTGTGCAAGTCCATTTTGTATGAAGTTAGATCGTGGACAAAATGTTCGACTCGTCGTTTCGTTATTGCGTTTCGTCATTTCGAGTCGTCGTTTTCTGGGTTCGACTCGTCGAAATGTCAGTTCGTTTCGGCGTTTTACGAGGTCGACTCGTCGTCTCCTGAGTTCGACTCGTCGTCTTGTCTGTTCGACTCGTCGGATGACCGGTTCGACTCGTCGTTTTGCATAGTTGGTCGTTATGTCGTTTCGTCGTTTCGACTCGTTTTCGTGTTCGACTTTTCTAGGCTATAATTCATTACAAAATATATGAAGTATTACTTGATTCTTTGCAATGTTATAAATACATGAAGTCGGAACGCGGAACGGCGGAACGAGAATCGGTGTAACGAATTTTTTTTTAATAACTTAATTTATTTATTGCTATGAACGCAATTAAATTAAAAAGTTTTCACTTTGCAGACCCTGCAGACAGCAGTACCTGGAACCATTTTTTTTTCTTCGCAATATCGGTATATGGCTTATTTGATCTCTAGACTTAATTACGTAAAACTAGGGAAAGAAACAAAGAAGCAAACCAACAGTAAAAAGTATCCCACAAAATAAAGGGCACCCGCATCTTCTAAGGATTTCGAGTTTATTTCGAGTGTCAGAGAATTTCAAGGAGAAGCGGGACTGCCCTTCGGACTTTCACGCGCCAATCGAGACAATGAAACGTTCCTAAAACCGAAGCAAGTCAACGAAGCCGTTGGATAAAAAAAATAGAAGGGTCCGAAAACTTACTGATTTTGTAAGAAAAAGAAAGAAAGAAAATGAAAAGCCCACAACAAGGGGTATTTTTAGTATGTCACCCATCCAAGTACTAACCCCGCCCAACAGGGCTTAACTTCAGCGATCAGACGAAAACCAATGCTTTCCTTGTGGTATCAGTGTCAGACGAGACAAAGGGTTTTAAGAGTCATGAAAATAGAGAAAAAGAAATACCTGGCTAAAATGGATCTTTTTGGAAACTCGGTACTTTCCTGCCAAAACTGGTCTTAACTTTTATGAGCTGATTTACGTCATTAACGCGCTCTTCCTGATACCACATGGAAAGCAACGTTCTTGTCCGTTCGCCAAAGTTAAGCCCTGTTGGTCGGGGTTAGTACTTGGATGGGTGACCAACTGAAAATACCCCTTGTTGTGGGCTTTTCGTTTTCTTTATTTCTTTTTCTTACGAAATCAATAACTTCTCAGGCCCTTTCTTTTTTTTTTCCAACGGCTTCGTTGATTTGCTTCGGTTTTGTACGTTTCATTGTCTCGATTGGCTGGGGCGTGAAAGTCCGAAGGGCAGTCGCGCTTCTTTTTTGAAATTCTCACTCAAAATAAACTCGAAATCCTGGCTCTAGATCGACCTTAAAGGATTAAGATGTTGGTGCCCTTTATTTTGGGGGATACTTTTTACTGTTGGTTTGCTTCTGTGTTTCTTTGCCTAGTTTTACGTATTAAAGTCTAGAGATCATATATGCCATATACCGATATTGCGAAGAAAAATAATCGGTTCCAGCAGTACTGCTGTTTGCAGGTCTGCAAACTGAAAATTTATAAATTAAATTTGGTTCATAGCACTTCATTAATTAAGTTATTTTAAAAAAATCGTTACACCGATTCTCGTTCCGCCGTTCCGCGTTCCGACTTCATGTATTTATAACATTGCAAAGAATCAAGTAATACTTCATATATTTTGTACTGAATTATAGCCTAGAAAAGTCGAACACGAAAACGAGTCGAAACGACGAAACGACATAACGACCAACTATGCAAAACGACGAGTCGAACAGGTCATCCGACGAGTTGAACAGACAAGACGACGAGTCGAACTCAGGAGACGACGAGTCGACCTCGTAAAACGCCGAAACGAACTGACATTTCGACGAGTCGAACCCAGAAAACGACGACTCGAAATGACGAAACGCAATAACGAAACGACGAGTCGAACATTTTGTCCACGATCTAACTTCATAATTTTGCTTGCCTACGGTTGCGGTTGTCATCATCAAGAATATACAATTAAGCTAAGATGATTGTGTTGAAACGAAGCATGCATGGATGCATGGATCAAGTTCCCTGAAGTTAAGAACAAGTCCCAGATGTAAAGTAACAAAATCTACTGAATTGCTTAGCCTAATTTTACGACAAAAAATGTTTTTAATTTCTGGACTCAATTTAGAGCCTCTCTATGGGTACCCACGGTCTTCGTTTTCTTCGCAATTTTTTTGCAAATCTTCGTTTTTTTCAGGAAGATCTTCGTTTTTCGGATTAAAGTGCTTTAAACGTCTATTCAGTGTAATTCACAGTTGATAAATATTTCACTTCAATAGCAATTTAATTATTGCATTACTCACGGTTTAAATTCACGAAAAAGCAATGTAAACAGTTATTATGAAATTATTATTATGACACCTTTTTAGCGATGTCAGTAGTAGACCATGTCCTCATTTCTCCTTTTCCTAACGCCTCTTTCTCTGCGGCTTCGAATTTCTGTTGCCTCAATGTCAAGGTATTCGACATGCTCGCCTTCAACAGTTTGCAGTTCGTCATTCTGGTCTTGATTTTCTGATTCCACAAACTCTGCCACTGCACAAGCTGTCGGGGTTTGGGAGTTTAAAGAGTTCAATATTTGCGAGAAGCAGGTGTCTGTTAAGTGAATAATGTCATTATTGTCTCGCGTGGTCATGTCGGTGTCACTCAAAGGAAACAGGATTCCTTTCTTAAGAACTTTTCCGGATCCTACGGCCAAAAAGCAGCCAAATTGTTCATCTGTCGTCTCAGTAAAGGAGTACCACAGAACATTCATTTCGGTCTCATTAGGGTCATCAAATACATCAGATTCAGTCATAGTAATATAGAAATTTGCTCTTGCGATGTCATCTGGAGCAAACATTTCGTATCCCGGCTTGACTGCGAGGACGACTCCCTTTTGAAACAGCACTTGAACAGGATGATGCTCCCCGTTTACAGCTTCTACTACATTTTCATCTACACACTGTTCAAAGTGCATTCTGGAACTGGTTACTTCTGCCTGATTCGTCTCTTCTGCATTGGCAAATGATGGAAGGGTGCCAGCATCATATTTACTAATATCTCTGACAGACCTTTGCCGAACGCCACCACGATATTGTCTCTGCCATTCCTGCAGTTCCTGAAGATCTTCGGGCGAGATGGGGGTCGTGGGCGGTTTGACAGGCCATTGGAGGTTGGCATAGCGCATCGTTTTCATTGTTTGACATTTGTGGACGGTCAAGACGGCGAGTTACAGACATGACAGACCTGGTCACTGTGTTGACAACCCTTTTAGACCAAATTTGACCCAAACTTATCACTACAACTAATATTAGCATTTGTTATCGTTTCTGCATTTTGTGATTAGGTCTTGACTGGAATTAAAAAATCTTAAGTTGATGATTTCTCCCTATAAAAACAGTAAAAACAACAAAGTTGACCAGGAGTGAGTGTTGGTCAATGTTATGCTTACCTTAGCTTTTAGGCGTTTTTCAAGAGCTTGTAAGCTCCCCTGCTCGCACAAGGTCGTCCTACACCACCACGGCTTAACAGATGGCGTTTCCGTATCTTTTGAGTTGATCGTGTAAAGCGAATACTTGACTTCTAAGTCGAAATCTGCCATGAATAAGATGTATTCTGCAGACCGCGAGCCGGCGCGAGGTTAAAGATCAGCGACACGACCCACATGGTACGAATGAAATCGAATCCATTGGTTAGTGGGTTCTGATTGACGTCATTAATGTCATTAATGATTACATTTTCAGTGCAATTTTTTTGTCGTTTTCAGCCTTGTAATGGCATCATGTGGTTTCGCGGCAGTGACCGTAAGCATTGTTGACACTGTTGTCAAAATCACAGTGAAAAGTGGTCAAATGCCAAAATACGGAAAATAAAAATATTTTCTGTAGTGTTTACGAGTTTTTACAGTTTTATGTCTGACTGTATAATTTGGTCACGCGAATTTAGGTCAATTTTCAGATCTTCGCTTCAATCTTGAGATCTTCGTTTTTTCCGCGGCGATCTTCGCGTCTTCGATTTCTTCGGAAATACCCATAGAGAGGCTCAATTTAATTCGAGATGTTTTGTATCGGCTAGGTTTGGACCTTTTCGTAAATACTTTGCCGCTTTTGCCTTTATTAAGTCGGCGCTTTTGTGGTTAATTTACGCTTACAAAAGTTGATTTTTTGTTACCCTGAGCTGGTTTTATTTTGCTATCGGTTTACTGATTATCTATTGCCGTAAGTTAATTTTCTTTGGCCGTAATTTGATTTTTGATCCCTTGCCGTGATGTCCTGTCAGATATGAATTTATTTCATATTGCTGTAAGTTCATTCCGACTTAAAGCCGTAAATTTTCTCGCAGAAGAAATTCATACAGTATATTTAAGTGCAGTTTTCCAAAGTGCTTAATGACGACAAAGCAGAAAGCTCGACCAAAATTAATTTAATTAAACTAAACTTGTTCTGAAAATAATGTTTACCCCATCCAGAAGTTCATGTATTTCGAGCACGAGCTGTGAATATAAACTGACTCAGAGTTTTGAAGTAATTGCAAAACAAATTTCTTTGCCTCAATGAAGTTAACTTTTACACTGAATAATTCGTAGAGATGACTTAGTGTACAGTAAATGTTGTTCAAACTGTACAAAAGGCAAGAGATAAAAGTTTAAAGTTTTTGATGCGTACGTGCGTACGTAAGCAACCCAATTGAGTGCAGCGATGTCAATTAATTTCAACAATCACAGGCCAGAAAAGTGAGATGGGGATACTTAACCACGAAAAATTCGGCGTCTCTTTCGAAAGTGAAACTATAACAGGAATGTGAAACAATTTTCTATTGCAGAGAATTTACTGTTCTCTTTAGTAATTTTTGGTGCCATGAGTTACATTTGCCCTGGTTTATAATTAAGATTATCATTTTTGTCGTACCGCAGACATTCAGTTTAACCGTGAGCGATTTAAATTTGTCTTCCACCTTTGAACCACCGTAAACATTAGTGCTTTGGCCGCTTACTAACCAGAATGAATCGAAAACATTGTTTCCTCAAGTGAAAATAATATAAATGGGGAGCCCCTATAAGCTGCTAAATGGGAGATATTGTATCTTTTTTAAAACAATAAGTCACCTATAACCTCTCGAAAAATAAACTATTGTTATATTTGTCCAAAACGACGGTGAACTTACAAGATTAGCCCACGTGGCCGAGGCGTCGAAAGGGGAGGGGGAGGGAGGAAAAAGGAAAGGGAAAAAAGGAAGAGGGGACCTCCACCCGTTTTCATTTCGTGTTTTTCTTTTCCTCCCCCTCCCCCTTTTACGTCTGCCACACAAGCTATAACAAGATTGGAATGTTAGACGTTTCCCTTATTCTAAAGAGAAATGTCTCGTAAATTACAAGGCTACACGGTAATATCAGGTCAAATTTTAAATACTTTTATTTCGTTATTGGTTACTACAACTCGGTTGTTTTACATCTTTTTAAATGTAACAGCTACAAGTTAACTATTGATAAGCACGACCTTAATGAAGCAGAAAAAGCCGACAGAGAATTTTCCCTGCAAGTGAAACTAGCTTTTACTTGCGCTGCTGTCCGTTGGAACGCTTTCCTTTTTTTCCTCTTCGTTTCTTGTGCCTCCTACATAATATCTGTTTGCTTTCACTCAAACATAATGCGTGATCCATCACGTGGAAAACATACGGCTGTTCAAACACGCCATGAAACAAGTAGGCCCCAGGCCCGTCCGCGTATACTCCTGAAATAGAAATGATACGGTCTAGTCAAGCTCGCACTACATGAAGTAGACCAAGAAAAAGAATTTGAAATAATACCGAAAGGCGGTTTTCACTTGACTGTCAAAAGTAATTCGCGTTTACATTGGTTTTCCATTACTACACTCAGGCCCCGTCCTCATTGACCCAGGTAAATTTGAAAACAGAGAAATTTTAAAACGCCGGGTAAAATGTTTTCCGTCCACATTAACCCGGGTAAATTTGAAAAAGATACCCACCGTTTGAGAGCGTTTTTGAAAAGCTCCTTTTTCGGTGACCAAAAACGCCGTTTCAGTGTGGACGATTGACCTATCCGGGTAGAAAAGATGCGTTTTCAAATTTACCCGGGTCAGTGTGGACTGCCGGGGCCTCAGTGATTGGTTTAAAACTCTTGCGTCATTTTCTCAGCCAACTAGAAGTAAAACCAAAACCAATCGTGATTCGCTTGCGCACGTTCTCCCGCGCTTCGCGTCGGCTACATGTATTTGCTTCGAGTTTCGATTAATTTACTGTATTGTCTGTGTTCTTTGTGTGACTGGCTTGAGTGATAACTTTGGTTTTGGTTTTACAACACTCAATTGAAACCTTCTCTAACAATAACGCGATAACTACTTACCAACATCTTCGGTTCCATGAGTCTCAGAGTTCAGCAGAACTGTAGCTTGTTGACGATAGTCTTTGTCTGCTGTATCCACCCCCCTCAGGTCCGGACGTGGGCCCAGTATGGCTCCCGGGCCGTTAGCATAACCAAGTGAGGTGTATGTCTTGTTGTCAGGACCAACTGCTAAGTTGTCGTCAACGTCACGCACAGTGGAAAATATTGGGTTTCCACGCTTGGGGTACGCGCCAATGGTAAAGACGTGCGAATGGTCAGCGGTTACCGTTATCAGGGTTTCGGCTGCGATAAAAAGATCATGTTAATAAACAAGTGTTTTTGACAAAACCCTTTTATTAACGGTATTATACATTCTAGGTATAAGATAACAGACAGAGATACCAAACAGACTCAAGTGAGATAGCAAACAGAGTAAAGTTTGTTGGTCAAGTAGGTGGTTGGAGTTGCGTGTCAAAATTAATCTCTGTGCAGGGCCATATTCAAAACCACTGACATTTGCATTTGTGAAGTCTATAGTATTTCAGTTATGCCTGAAGTCCTGAACGCATTTCTGCAAAACATAAGGAACGAAGAATCCGTGAGGTTAATACTTAGTTACCTCGATTTATCATTTGTGTTGCCTTGGAGACAGCTTTATTCAGAGCTACTGCATCGTGGAGAGCTCTAAATGCATTGCCTCCGTGGTGTCCGTGATCAATGCGTCCCGCTGCCGAGTGAAATATTGCGTAAAAAGTAATCAGAATGATTGAGCCGTATTCGTATTCACGATATTGGACTAGAATTAGCATGCAATGGAGGCTATTGTGAGGGAATATAAAAGAGAGAGGCGTCTGGGTACGAGGTAGGTTGTTGATCACTTCGATTGAAAACAGCATAATTCGTATATAGTACATTTAGCCGAGATGTACATTGTATTACTCTACTAATAGACAGGGTGTGCCAATGCTCCATATTAATCAATTTGTTAAAAGACGAGTGTGGGCCTCATTCTAGTTACTGAACACTTCGTTCACGCGGTCAGTAGAGTCATAAAAGTGACGTAATAGTGGTGAACTATATAATAAGGACACCTCTCGAATACGCACACTTTGCTTTGCCCCGTTGGTGCTCGTATTAGGAAGGTTTAACAGTACTTGTTCCCAGCGACTAGGTAGACGAATGGCCTGATGAAAGAGCTTGCAGTAGTACTAGAAATGATCAATAAAAGACCATTATAGGCCGTTACTGCACAATCGATACAATGTGCAACTCAGTATAGCCTGTGTCCTGGTGACAATTTTTACCTCAAGTTGTTTTGTTCCCTTACCATAGTTAATTCCAAGTCTCAGTTTCAATTGCCAAACACCGATTTGTGATATTAAGTACTTCTATTAATACCTTCAACTAACAAGAAGTACCCTTTGGGGTTTTTCTGTAGTATTTGGATGGCTTTTTCTGTCATCTCTGCTATTGATGGTTCACCAGCTGCATCATCAGCACGGTCCACTTCGTACCTCATGTGAGAAGGCTCAAATAGTCCTGGGAAGAGAATTGGCATATGCAGAGATCATAGCAGCAAGTTTCGTATCCCTAGGCAAACCCGAGGTGAAAGCTTTTGTGACCCGTTCCAACTTTAAAGTCGTACAATTTCGAAACGATTAAAAGAAGATTCTCAAACGTTTTTGTATATTTCCTAGTGCATTCTTTGCATTGATCGGAAAGAAAAGCGATCTAACAGTAATCTCATTTTTTGAAAAAGATTGGGATATTCCTTGTGCTTATCCAGATTTGAAACTCTTAACAGCAAGCTCAGACATTTAGATGTTAAAACATTTTTAAAAAGGTTAAACGACTAACCAATCAAGCAACTGCATGACTTAGCAAGCAAGCAAACAAGCAAGCAAGCAAGAACCAACCAATCAACTAACCGACCGACCATTATGCAGGCAAACAAGCATCAAACCTCTTACAAAACAAACATAAACCTACATCGTCAGAAGTCATTTGTTTCCTATCCTGAATCCATTGTAATAAGAAATGTAATAAGAAAAAAACAATAAAAAATTTAATAGAAACCATTACATACCCATCACGTGATCACTTTTGTTCACGTCAATCTGGTCAAACCCAGCTTTGTTCCACACGTACTGTGAGTTCGGATGTTTGTCCACCCACTCTTGGATCAGATCTCTGCCGTCCAGTCTCTCTCCTTTCTCATCCGGGTATTCAGGGTCTGTTTGATTTTTATGCATGAATTTTCTGCGGCCCCCGGAGAAGATGACTTCTATTCCGTCACCGAGTGAGTATTCACCAAGCTGTAAGGCTAAAAATGAATGATTTAATAAATGTTGGTCCCCACCAACGTCCTGTTATAAAATTAATGAAATGCATTCTTGGGCATTATATGTTTGTTCATAAGTGCAGAAACAATATATGAAATCGAACTGTCAGGGCAATGATGTCTCTAGCATCTCTGTATAGTCCCAAATATTTTTATTTATCTTTTTTTCATTTTTACCTTTATTTTATGGCTGTTCCCAGGTTCTTAACCACAACCGTGGAAAAAATCTAAACATTTTGACTATCATATTTCTTAAAATAACACACATAGCTTTATTTTTCGGGCATAGAACTTCGAGCAAAATGCATGTGGACATTTGATTACTTTGGTAAGTTCTTGTAAGCTCAACAAGTGTACGGTTCTATTTATATAGGAAACTAAGCAGATGCAATCTGAAGTTCTGTTCATGCACTTAAAAAATTGTAATACATTAGTGTTTTTATTATAAACCAAGTCACCATTCCAATGTTGGAACTAAAGGAATTTACCAATATCTTTGCACGCAGACGGATCATCCAGTGCGTGTTCCTCCTTGTCTGCGTCACTCTCCCATTCACGATTCGCAGAATACGCATACGAGCTTGCGGGAGTTGCGTGGGTCACACGCGCAGTAGATATAATCCCAGTTGACATCCCAGCCATTTCCGCGAGCGATAGAATAGAGATCGCTCTACGATCTGCACTGGCAGTGGAACAGTAGCCTGGTTTAACAGTTTCGTTCATTCCAAGAACACCTATTGGAGTTATATAGAGTACAAAATTAAACGTGAATAAAAGCAAACGGTCAATGCATTATTCTTATTTTAATGAGAATATCTTTAAAGCTGTAAATAAATCTTCAACCTACCACCCTTCCTTCGTCTTACTTCACTTTTTTTCTAGATCAGTGTTATCGCTCGCAAAATGAAGTTGTTACCTGATTTCTTTGACTCGACCTATTAACTAAACAAATACATGTAGTCTTTAGATCTTCTTATATTTTTAGTTTGTCAATCACTTCTATCATAAGCCTCAGGCTAGGGGGATTGGGAGAACACTCCCTTGGAATTTGACATGAAATTATCTCCTCGTCTCATCTCATCTCATCTCATCTCATCTCATAACATCTTATCTCATCTCATCTTATCGTATCTCATCTCGTCTCATCTCTTCCATCTCATCTCATCTCAAATTCATCTCATCTCATCTCATCTCAACTCATGTCAACTCATCTCATCTCATCTCATCTCATCTCGTCTTATCTTATCTTATCTTATCTTACTGTCTTATCTTATCTTATCTTATCTTATCTTATCTTATCTTATCTTATCTCAACTCATGTCATCCCATCTCATCCCATCTCATCTTATCTCATCTCATCTCATCTCATCTCCCATCTCATCTCATCTCATCCCATCCCATCTCATCTCATCTCATCTCATCTCATCTCATCTCATCTTATCTCATCTCATCTCATCTCATCTCATCTCATCTCATCTCATCTCATCTCATCTCATCTCATCTCATCTCATCGCATCTCATCTCAACTCATGTCAACTCATCTCATCTCATCTCATCTCATCTCGTCTTATCTTATCTTATCTTATCTTATTTTTTTTTTTTATCTTGTCTTATCTTATCTTATCTTATCTCAACTCTCCCATCTCAACTCATCTCATCTCATCTCATCTCATCTCATCTCATCCCATCCCATCCCATCTCATCTCATCTCACCTCATCTCATCTCATCTCATCTCATCTCATCTCATCTCATCTCATCTCATCTCATCTCATCTCATCTCATCTCATCTCATCTCATCTCATTCATCTCATCTCATCTCATCATCTCATGCATCTCATACTCTTCCTCTCTCTCTTTCTTTCTTTCTTTCTTTCTCCTCCTCTCCTCCTCTCCTCTCCTCTCCTCTCCTCCCCCCCATCTCATCTCATCTCATCTCACCTCATCTCATCTCATCTCATCTCATCTCATCTCATCTCATCTCATCTCATCTCATCTCATCATCATCTCATCATCTCATCCTCTCTCTCTCTCTCTCTCTCTCTCTCCTCTCATCTCATCTCATCTCATCTCATCTCATCTCATCTCATCTCATCTCATCTCAACTCATGTCAACTCATCTCATCATCTCTCATCTCATCTCATCTCATCTCATCTTGTCTTATCTTATCTTATCTTATCTTATCTTATCTCAACTCATCTCATCTCATCCCATCTCATCTCATTTCATCTCATCTCATCTCATGTCATGTCATCTCAACTCATCTCATCTCACCTCATCTCTTTCTCATCTCATCTCATCTCATCTTATCTCATCCCATCTCATCTCATTTCATCTCATCTCATCTCATCTCATCTCATCTCATCTCATCTCATCTCATCTCATCTCATCTTATCCCATCCCATCCCATCTCATCTTATCTTATTTACTTCCAATTCAAGGGTAGCTTTGTCAACATTTTCAAGTCGCTTTTTTGCTTTCTCTTTGTGGCTTTTCCATTGTTCATCGTTCCGGTTTTTACATAAATTATTATTAACAGTAAGTAAAAGTTAACTTATCGCGTTGATAAATAAGAAGTCCTGTCTGGTCGTCTGTCCTATTGTCGCCTCTGCGGTCTAACTGTCTATACACTTCATCGTCCCGTCTGACAGTATGTCGTTCATGTATTTTTTACTGATTACGTAGCACTACAAATATTCCTGTAGTGCCTCTGTTCAGGAGACCAGAAAAACAATCAAGATAAACAAGAGAAGTACATATCTCTACACGTTTTAATTCCCGTCCAGACCGTCGGATCTAACGAAAAACAACTTAACGAATGTGAAATCGCAGTTCAAAAGTCCTCGGTTAGATTCTCAAAAAGAAAAAGATTTTGAGACAAGATTGCTAAGAAGTATTGTTAATTCATTCAAAACCTACCATCATTAGTCTTAATTCCATTCAGAAAAGCTGTCGCAGAGGCGGCCGAATCTGCACCTTGCACATCGACACAATACGTTTTCGCCTGGCCCGACCAAGGAAATTCCTCCCAGCTCAACACATTCTCCTCGCCTGATCCGCCTTTTATCTGTCCGTCAAGAATGCGAGCAGCAGTGATGGTTGAGATGCCCATTCCATCGCCCACGAAGAGAATGGCGTTTTTAGCAGTTTTCCTGTTCGGTCTCACCCTAAGGTTGTCTCGGATCAGCTGGACGCCATCTTTGTACCACTGATTGTTGTCTTGATTGTTCAGAATGTTGCCACTGACAGCTGATGATAGGTAATGAAAATCGTACCGTTACTATATTTTGTTTCGATTGTGCGGCATCATATGCATTACGTTTAAGTTTCCTAATGTTAGTTAGCCTGATAAAATTAACTGTTCTTTTTTATCGTTTTACGAGCGTCGCGCTTTGAAAATGGATCCTGAACTAGTTAACAACAAATTTTAAACAAACAAATATTGGACATATTTAAAAGGAAAATTCATTTTTTAACGCAAAACAACGGAACCCCGTGTTTTGAACAGACCTTGTTTTTTCTAGACCCGGAGACCCCGTGTTTTCCATAGACCGCGGTACCCCATACCCCCTCCCGGGGACCCGGTGTCGCGTTATCCGTTAATCCTTATCAATGATGTGGCGTTCAATCCATACCGCTTTTTTGAAAGAATTGATTTTAGGTGGTAGGATAAACCACTATAGCACAGAGCTCTTTTATCGTAACCAGGAGCCTGCCATAACTAAGCACCCGTAAATTCACCCTACCCATATACTTATAAATTTTGTTAGGAGGCCAGCTGTCTTACACATGCTCAAGGTTAATCATACAGATGTAAAGATATTCAGCATCAAGGTAAAAAGTTTTTGTTTTAAAAATGAGCAGAGAAAGACCAATACCACTTACCATCACACATGGCCAAAATAGAAACTGTCAAAACAAGAAATACCGTCTTCATTGTTGCGAAGATAAAGCCAGACTCGTATGCAGGCGGTAACGCTGAAAGAAATAACAAGACTGGTTAGATATAGCAGCTTGTGACAGGCTCCTATGAAAGTTCGTCGATACGATCGATTCGGAAGATATAGATTCATCACGTGGATAATTTTGTCTTTAATCGGCTCTGACGGGAATACCTCACTAATCGATCAGACAGGAATGCTTTACGGTAGTATTTTTATTGTTTGAGTCGCTCGTTCGTCGTTCTTTGAGTAGAATAGTGTTACTACTACTCGGGTTGACGTGCCCATGTGGTTTATTCCATACATAAAATGTCTCAAACAACACTTAGAAATGCTACTACTGCGTGTAGGCGCTTTCTGCATGTTCTTTGTAATATATACGAGAGACAGTGTTCATCGGTATATCAAAATATCACCGAAAGAGAGTGAAAATACGACGCGCAGCGGAGTATTTTTGACAAAATTCGTGGTGTTTGGATAGGCGATGAAACATTGTCTCGAGTGTTTGATATATCATGGTCGAAGCTAACCGGAAAAAGCTCGCAGACTGATCGGGAAATTGTCCGCATGACACTGGGGGAGTGGGTAGCGTAAATTTGTTGTAAATTTGTGTGCGCATCGGACTGATTAAGAAGTTGAGGGCTCAAAAAAATAATTATCCGTATGAGTCTCATTCATAAAAGCTATTTCTAAATATAACGCTTGGTACTCGAAGCACGAAAATAACTAGGCCCATCTTGTAACTACTTGTGAAGACGCCAGCCAACGCTTTGAACACGAAACCTCGCTTAACTTATTATTCATACTTGCGAAGTTTCGAAACAATGGCCTTAAACGTGCATGGAACCTAGTTGGACTTTTTATCCATATTGCGACTGTTGTGAAGACACGAACCAACGCTTTGGCGCCGAATCTCGAATTTACGCCGAGTTTTTAAGTTGAAGTTGTAAATACCCCCCTCAAGCATTTTTTTAAACATGAGAAGCTGTAGTTGAAATGGCAAAAATAATGTATTAAGCCCCTTTTTAATAACAACCAGGCTCGAAAAAAACTGCATGAGCCAAACAAAATTGGCAGGTCCACCAGGCCAAGTTTGAAATAAACGCCGGTGCGTTTAACTTAGAAAATAGGGTACTTGTGAAGACGCGAACCAACGCTATGTTCATGAAACCTCGCTTCACTTTTTATTCATACTTGTGAAGACGCGAATCAACGCTTTGAACATGAAACCTCGCTTCACTTTTTATTCATACTTGTGAAGACGAGAACCAACGCTTTGAAGATGAAACCACGCTAATTTTTTTTTCATACTCGTGAAGACGTAAACCAACGCTATGAAGATGAAACCTTCCTTAACTTTTTACTGATATTTATGAAGGCGCGAACCCACGCTTTAAACATGAAACCTCGCTTTTTTGATTGAATATTTATAATAAACTAAACTGTCACTCGTAAGTGCTAATTTATCATTTTGTGAAACCGAATAATTATGGCATTATATAACTGACACGTTTTAAAAACTTGCTTGTGAGCAATTGCTGTGTACAAAACACATTTCCTCGTAATTTAATAACGTATCGAATGAAAATCAAATCTATATTTTTAACAGCCTTAACACAGGTTGGTAATTAAAACGTTCTGCAACAAGTTATATACATGTATTTCTTGCAAGTGTAATTTTGAAATGTTGAATTTGTTACCATAATTTTCAGAAAAAAAATATATTATTGCCAATACGGTACTCGCAAATACGACGCTGATTCAAAGCAATTGAGCGTTTGGAATATACTAAAAGTCCGGCCTATCTATTGTTTGTTGATAGCGTTTCGGGTTTGGTTATTGATTGTCAGATTGAAATTCTATGTGACTTCTGCTTTTTTAGCCAGGGGATATGGGAAAACACTTTCACCTCCTTAGCAACGGCGATCATTTTCACAAGAATGCCAAAGTCTGAAATGGCCATACGTATATTACTATTTTTTTATTTTTTTTGTTTAAATCGGTAAACAGACAGGAGAGAACCCTGAAGAGGTTGAAAGTTCTAGGCGATGTAAATGTAACTTTTTCCCGCCCCAGACAGGAGTTGGTTTTACTTCATTTCTACGAAGAAACTTAGTAACTTAGTGTATGTTCTTTGGAATCCAATCGTCAGATCTATCTATTGTCTTTTTATACTTCGATATCAAGTATTGCTAGGTTTGTCCAAGCCGATTGTAGCCAAAATACTACTTAACCTGTGCGGGTTTTACAATGGACAAGCCCGGGGGGGGGGGGGGGGACACACCGTTATTAGGGCTTAACGGGGACGTGCAGCCCGATAGGGTATGGTTTTCAGGCTATTTGTCTTGAACGGGGTATATATTTCACCGCTTTATTGTCTTGAATGGGGTATCTTTGCATGAACCAATGTCAAACAGGATAGGCGGATATGCTTGCAGAGGTGTAAATTCATAAAAACTTAGCCACAAGCCGAATTTTCACAGATTCTTCCGTGTCACTGACTTACGTTGATTTCGGCATTGATAATTAGCTTAATTTCCGATAACAACAAAGCCAGTGAGTTATGTCTTAGACGGGGTATCAAAAATTGGCATTATGTCTTAAACATGGTAGGAAAATCAGAGGTTCGTGTCTTAAACAGCGCCAGGGTTGAAAATTTGAAATTATTGCCAACAAAATCCGACCATTCCAGGATATAATTTCTGTCTAACAATATTCTCGCAAAACTTTTTTTTCGCAAAAGTGTAGCCACTGGAAATGTGGACTTGTCTTAGCTGCGCGGTTTCTGTCTCGTACCTCGTGCTTAGTATCGTCTTCTCATTTAATTTGTTTGCCCCAGGAAACGCGAGGCCCTGTAAGGGTAAATTTCTACAAGCGACACGACGTTTAAACAGCGACGTAAAAGTAATAAAAAGGCGAGGAACAACAATACTTTTGTTGAAATAGCCACAGCGAAGGATAGAATTAAATTAGACAACTACGGCGAATCTCTCGGTTTCTTAAATGTTTCAGCCGAGCGAGATGAAAACCCAGCTTTGAAAAAATCGTCGATGAATGCTTGACAGCGGGCAGCAGTCCAAAAATAATGGCCCGTCGAGGTCGAGAAATTGGTGGAAAATACTTTTAACGATCGAGAATTTTTGACCAGCTGAACTAATTTTGTCAGTCGACTGAGAAATTTTCATTGTTAGTCATTTAGTTTTTTAGTTAATCTATTGAAAAAGTTGCACAAGAAACTCCGACCTGCTCTTTTTACTTAGTACCCACCTTGGATGTTGCTTGAATACAGAATGAGATGATTCTCGTGACTCGATACTTACGTATATGAATGCACTTGAGAAGTGTTTGCGTTGAAATTGTTACGGCTTGTCTGCACAATGCCCAACCACTCCGAAGCTATACCTTAAGCAGTGGCTTAGCGGCTACGCGGCTACGTAGCCACTTAGCCGCGTAGCCACGTAGTCACGTTGCCGCGTAGCCACGTAGCATGAATATACCTAATTCTTTAATCAATGACCCACGCAGCCGCGTAGCCTTGTAGCCGCTGTTTCTAAGTTACTGCTTCGAAGTGGCAGGTTATTCTGCAGTTACTATGGCAAAACTGTCACTCGTAAGTGCCAATTTATCATTTCGTGATGCTGATTAATTATTATTCGCAACTCGCCACTTAAACCCACGCTTTAAACATGAAACCTTTTTTGTTTAGCTTTTTATTCATACTTGTGAAGACGCAAACCTACGCTTTTAACATGAAACCACGCTTAAGGTATCAGGCAAGGAAAATTGGCGTTTTCGTTCCGAGTGAAATTGTGTGCAAACCATCAATGGTACCCCAATAAAGTATATATTTCCTGAAAGCTTATAAAATAAAGATTAATAAATTAGGAATTTTTAATCCGAAAGAAGCCCTAAAAACGCCATTTTAATGTTTAAAAATTTATAAAAAATTAACGGAGCAAGAAAGGAAAAATCTGAGAACCGTTTTTTAGACCAATATACAATATGTATGTAATTCCACATAAAAGTTAAGGCTCTCACTTAAATGTGTTCTCAAATAAACCTAATGTTGCGCAACATCATAATTGCAAACAAAATGCTGACGTTACTTATTATGGTCTATATGATCAAAACAAAATCCAAAATTACAATCTTTATTCAATAAGCTTTCAGAAATATATACTGTATTGGTGTTACCATTGATGGTTTGCACACAATTTCACTTGAAACGAAAACGCTAATTTCCTTCCGTGATACCTTAACTTATTGATCATGCTTTTGAACTCGCAAACCAACGCTTTGTTTTAACATGAATTCTCGCTTAACATTTTTATTCATACTTTTAAAGACGCGAACCCACGTTTTAAACATAAAACCTCGCTAACGTTTTATCCATACTTGTGAAGACGCGAACCAACGCTTTTAACATGAAAACTCCTTTAATTTAATACTCATACTTAAGAAGACGCGAAGCAACGCTATGAACATGAATCCTCGCTTTACTTTTTACTCATATTTATAAAGACACGAACCCACGCTTTAAATACGAAACCTCGTTTATCTGAATATTCATACTTGTGAGGACGCGAAACTACGCTTTGAACACGAAAAAGTTCTAACATTCAAATTTGGCTCATTTTGTCAATCGTTAGAGATCTATCCCGTAAGGTTATATATCCTGAAAAAAATCGGGGTCACCGGCCGTTAATAAGAGAGGAAACTGCAAGCGAAGTAAACGCAACAGCCACGCACCCTACATGTGTTTGGAACGTTTGCTCTGCGCGCGCGCTCTTGCATGACGTGGCGTGACGTTGCGACATGAATTAAGCGCGCAGTAAGGATGCGAACGTTCTTAACTTTTTATTCTTACAAGTTCGTGAAGACGCGAACTCACTCTTTGAATATAAAGCCTCCTTTAACTTATTATTCATACTTGTGAAGACGCGAACTAACTCTTTGAAACCTCGCTTAACTTATTCACGCTTGTAAAGTCAAAGAAAAAATAAAGAGAAAAATGAAATAGCAAGCGGAAAGGAAGCAAACGGAAGAGAGTTTTCCTGTCGTTCATTTCTCGTTTTTCTTTCCACTGAGGGGGAAAAGACCTCTCGTAGCTTATGACGTATATTCTCCTATCAAGAAATGGTCTATTCTTCGGTCTCGAATCCCTCCTCACCTCTTGAAACAAAAAGCCTAAGGCTGGTTTTTATATATCGCCCCGATCGTTTCTATTGCCTCTGTCACTTCAAAAATTTTCGATCGGGGCGATTATATGAGAACATAACACAACGATCGCTAACGTCTGCGGCGATTGGGGCGATCACGCGATCGCTTGGATCGCTCGTGTTCTATTCTTCTAGCTTCTCTTTCCCTTCTTCGCCGTAAAACAGCAACATCTGAGAAATTAGGAGGCCACGAGTTTTGCTCTTTCATTGAAGGCTGCAATTGTGTTGTATTTAGGGCTAAAATGATTGTTTTTCGTAGATCTTCGCTCATACGGGGCGATCGGGACGATCATGTGAGAACCCTGATCGCTTCCAATCGCCTTGATCGCCTATACGATCGTCTCAGTATTTGCAAACGATCGATGAGATAGAAACGATGGGCGATCATATGAGATCCAACCTTAAGTGCGCGCACGTTTTCAGAGTATGCGATGATGTTGTTGTAAGTCACTGATTGTTAATACATTTCGTTTTAGTAATTTTAAATTGTTTATAAATGTAATTCAGGTTATAACGGCGAAATGCTTTTATAACAATTAGTTGCAAACGACCGAAGTCTTACTTCATTGCCCTAGAACTCGGATTAACATTCGAAACCATTCATACCCAGAAAATCGTCAAGCCAAGAAATTTGAATTAAAACTAATACCGAAGATAATCAGTTGCGGTTTGATTTTCTTTGTAAAAAATTTGAAATTTACAACAAAGCCTGCAAGTAACAGCATTGTGTTTCAGAAAAAAAACTCGGTTAGCAGTAGTATATAAAAATGCTGGCAAATAAATCGCCTACTCGTTAATATAAAAGGCAAAGCGTTAATATAATAGGCAAAGCGGGTAGAAATTACAGTGTTTGTATGGGAATCCGGCGGCAAATATCTTCTACATACATGATCGATGCGGTTCGGGGAAAAAAATATAGACAAATGTATGGGAAATTAAAAACGTCACTCAACGCTTTCTAGCCCAGCAATAACCTTCAAACTTAACGAATAAAATGTTTTGCCAAGCATCTAAACTTAACAATTCATAAGTTGTCTAGAATTCAATTTTTGTAGAAGATATTTGCCGTCGGATTCTCATACAAACACTGTAATTTCTACCTGCTTTGCCTACTCGTCAACATGGCGTCGAAAACCGTGATAAGGCCTATATGCAATAAGGAAAAACGACTTACTGCACTAGTGTCTTTTCGTTTAGTTTTTCTTAGATAAAGTCAACCCTCCGCGTAGCCAAACTTCTCCTGTTGAGAACTGGATATGATCTGTGCTTGCTCTTCTTTAAGAAGATCTAATTATTTAGCAATAAAATATGAAATTGACAGGTGATAATTGGAACAAAGTGTTAGACTTGCGGCGTCAGACAAACTCGCAAACAGCGCATGCCTAGCTGTAATTTATTTACCCACGTGCACTGAGAGCTCGGGTTTTGTGTTTCGGTGTTGTTTTGTTTGTTTTTTGGGGGGAGGAAAAGGGGGACCGGGAGAAAACCGGGAAGGAAAAAAAAAAAAAACCGCCGGGCGGCCGCCGGGGGGGGGGGCCCCCCCCCCATTTATCAAGGGTGGGCTTCGTAATATTCACCTAATTGAAATATTTTGTTGATCAACATATCTATAAAATCCTAATAATGATATTAATTTTAACAAACGTTATACTAGAGAGAAAGCGCGTGAAGAACAGCAATCATTGCTGCGTTTCTAAATTCGAGTTTAATGCTGATTTTGAGCATAAACATTTAACCCCAAAAGTTTTCAATTTTTGACAAAAGAAGACAAAGGCTACGAGGGGGGGATAGCTTAGCAAATTTGTCATATGTTACCAAGGAAATTAACCTGAAAGATGAAAATTCTTTGAACAAACTTAACTTCTAAAAAGACAAGACGTGATGGTTAAAAACCACGTGGTAAATAGGAAAAACAATAAACGTCAAATTAAGTGACAGTTTTAAGCCAATGCTTTCCTGAATAGATCAAAATGACTCTCACATGCATGGCGCCCATTTTGTGTGTTCTGTAATAATCACTTTGACAAGAAGAAACATGTAAATTAATTACTTGAAACTGATATAGCATGGCAACTTTTGAGTCAATTGTTATCTTGAAATATAAAATTCTTTGAAAACCGACAATAAGTTTGTTGATTAACAATAACCACATTTCGGACAAAGGTGATAACTTGTTCAACAAGAACATTGAGAAGCTTGAGAAGCTTAAAATCGGGCGCTTTGCCTTGAAAGGCAGGGTTCAGTACAGCAGAAACCACGAAGCAGTTACTTATAAGTAGCACTCAGTCCGACTGTGTGTAAGTCACAGGGCTTGCATGAGCTGTATTAGTGTGCATAATATAATATCTAGAACGTTGTCGAGATTGCATTATTACTTAATGACATGATGGTTTCAATTTATAAATGTATTTCACACAATACAAATAAACGATTGAAGTAGACGACTAGAAAATGTAAAGTTTTAAGACTTAGCAAAGTGCAGTGTATTGGTAATACTGTAAGGTGCGGTTTCACCTGAAGGTCGTGTGCTTTTCGGTATTTTCCAGCCATTGCACTTTGATGGGACAGTACTACAACTGTTTACCGGGGAACTACTATTGTCAAGAAAATGATCACAACTTGTTGATGAATGATTGAACATTTGTTTCATACCATTACTGTAATAGCAATTGATGAAGGCTTTATGAAATCGTAACTTGATCGCATTGCACGTTTTCCGCGCTTCACGCTCGCCCTCGCACTTCGCGCTCGCTGTATCGCGCTTCACGCGCCCGCAAAATAAACCACCTGTTCTGGGCACAAGTTGTCGGAACATGACTATTCGGTCCCAGACCTCGTCTCTATCTCCCGCCCCCCACCTCTTAATTGTTATCAAACGTGACTCTTTTTTGGCCCAATTCATCCCCTACCTCCATCCCCCACCATGGGCGTCTCAGATTCTAATCGCTGATCCCACGCGCCAAAAATTCCGAGAGATCCCTGAAATACCTCTCACTAATTGCTGCTCAGCTACGAATTTTCATATGCATCTCTGTAGACCTACATGACCGCCGGTTTAACAAAAAAAGAATTCAGCCTACATAGAAAGGGGTGGCGAATGGTAAAATCCGAGACTCGCCGAGACGCCGAGACCCTTGTTTCAAAATCCGAGACCGAGACTTAAATGATTTAAGAAAATCCGAGCCCGAGACTGTGAGCCTCTGAGCAGTAAAAAACCGAGCCCGAGACTCTGTACAGTAAAAAATTTAGCCCGAGATTAGTATTTTTTTAGTGAGACGTAAAGAATTGGCGAAATGTACTCACAGTAAGACGCCAGCTGCTAGTTATGGATTAACTTCGCAACCTTGTTACGACCTATCACGACCCCACATTTAACTATCCAAGGTCACACGCTCTGTCATACTATGCGAGCTTTTGCGTCACGACATCTTCCCGATTCCGGTCGGAAAGTATCAGTCTCTTGTAAAAGCTTTTTGAAGGTCGCCAGATCGATCTGATCCCTTGAATCTTGAAGGTTTTGGTCAGCTTTTTCCAACGTTTGAGAACTGGTTCATAGATAAATATGGACGAAGAAGGGGAGAAGGAAAAGCATCGGCAAAAAAGAAAACGTAAGTAGCGTAGTATGAGATAGTATAAAGCTTAAGAATAACGAAATAACGAGAAAGTGGTAGACTAGAATAACGAAGAATGACTTAAGAATAACGAGTAAGTGGTAGACTGTCCACAGCCTCTCGATTTTTCAACGCAAAAAACGTCCAGTTCTCTTGCCGTTCTCACTGCGCGCTCATCGATCGAGAAACACGAAAATAGAGGGCTGTGGACAGTCTAAGTAAGTGGTTACATGATCGCATGGTCTCCACGTGTTTTGGCATTGCCCTTGAATTTTACCAAAGCTTTGGCTAGCTTTATATTTAACAATCGATTATGCATAACTGCTTACTTGCGTGTTCTAGCTAAACAATTTGTAAATAGGTCAACGTTTCTTATATGCGCGCAATTCATTGTTTTTGCGACCACGTTGGAAATATAGCTAAATCTGGAAACATTCCAAGACTAATCCAGAGAACCAGGAATTTTACCTAACATGTGTAACGGTATCCCATTCATGTGATGCATTAACCTATGAGAGTTTATCAGCTTTCATTAGCGTTTATTCCGTAATGATATTAGATTCACGCTGCACATACACTCTTGTTTTTTTTTCCTATTTGAATATTTTTTCCGGCCCAGGCTGTGTATTTCAAGTTTTCCGCCGCTGTTAGGCTGAAAATACTCTTGTGTACATTCTTAAACTGGTTTAGCATATTACATCTCCGTTTATGTCGTATACTGTGCATATCGTCGTATTGCATCGTCCGTTCATCGAACTGTCATAAGCATCGGAGCATTTGGCTAGTAACGGTTTTTTACTCTCATTTTCAATTTTTCTCGTTTGGAGAAACAAAGAGCTTTACATGTATACGGTCCATTTTAAAACATATAATTATATGGTATTTGCAATTTTAACACAAAATTTATACTCTGTTCAAAATCTCAGGCTTTGGATCATTGTTAAAAATTTTCCAAATATTCATATCAAAGAAATTGTTATAGTATTGTTACGGAGAGTTTTATATGAAACGGGTCAGAGATTCTGCTATTTCAGTACAGCTACTTGCACCCTGAATTGAATATCAGTCCATCGCATCTTTCTCAGTTCCTGTCCTATGCTGAATTTCCTTGAGAGTTCACCGCTACCGTGACTTATATATACTCCAGTGTAAGTAAGGCATAGGAGAGCAAGGTGTCTTAATCTTGAATGCAGTACAGCACAAGACTAACCACTCAAGGTACTACAGAGTTCGAAGAGCACGAAACATCGGATTAACAGGGTAAGACAAAACCTATTTATTTAAAGTTATATGGTTAGCTATAATTAGAGTAGCGATACGGATAAAGTTTCCAATTCTGAACCATGAGTAATCGGTGTAATCCGTACATTCCGTGTACGTAATCTTTGACTGAATATACTGGCTGGTCACGCCATTATACTCGAAAGACCACGATCGTACACATATATAAATCGTATTCAAGCGATTTCAATACGGGCGTCTGAAACTTAATGTAGAGTTCATTGGTATTGCCTGGGAACGAGAATGCCTTCTGACCAGAAGGATCGCGGCCTCTGGGCGACGAGAATGAGCGGACTTTCCTCGTTAGCTCTCGTAGCTTTTCGTTAACAACGATTCGTTTTGTCCGAGATTCTGGCTGAAATAATATAAAATCCGAGACTCCGAGACCTTGCGGCCAAAAATTCGAGACTCCGAGACACAAAAAAATCCCCAAAAAACGAGACTCCGAGACTCATCACAAAATCGTCCGAGATTTCGAGATTTGACCGGAATTTTCCGAGACCCTGGATTTTCTGGGTACCATTCGCCACCCCTATAGAAAGACTTCGTGTTTTGGGACTTGCAGACGTTTTTGTTTATACTAAAACTCCCCGGCATACTGTATTTTGTGGACTGGACTGGACTGGACTGGACTAGTAAAACGCGGACTAGTAAAACGCGGACTAGTAAAACGCGGACTTGTAAAACGCCTCTAGACACTTCCTTGGCCACAATCATCTTACGGCTCTCTTCAATACATAATGTCTCAAAAAAATAGTAACCTCAGAAGGAAGTCAGAAGCAAATAAGGTCAAAAGACCGAATTTGAACATATAACGGCAAATGTTCTAATGTCACGAACGTAGGAGTCGTGTAGGCCCGTCACCTTTATTTACCACATACTGCCCCCAAATTAAAACAGTACCCTCAGAAAGAAGTCAGAGGCAAATAAGGTCGAAAGACCGAATTTAAACATTTAACGGCAAATATTCTAATGTCACGAACGTAGGAGTCGTGTAGGCCCGTCACCTTTATTTACCATTGACTGTTGATTTCTGGACGGGCCCCGTTCTACCTCGTGCGAGCAATACAAACGACTGCATTCAACAGACGTCAAGTAGTGGAAAGAAAGAAACATATGCACACAACTCATAGCATCAATCCCGTTGTTTTAGTAGGGGTTTGCAGAACGAACATGTGCTATACTGCAAAAACATCTCCACGCTAAAACAGACCATAGAGTGCTCAAAAAAGCTAGAAATACGCCGTCGAAGAAACACACAAGAGCTTCAAACACAAATTGTTTCGCTCGCTAAACCGTTTAGTTTTATCCGATTTACAAGCGCTTGTTTTACAAGTCCCCGTTCTACAAGTCCGTGCTTAACAAGCCCTCGTTTTACAAGTCCGCGTTTTACAAGTCCGCGTTTTACTAGTCCGCGTCTTACAAGTCCGCGTTTTACTAGTCCGCGTTTTACTAGTCCGCCTTTTACAAGTCCGCGTTTTACAAGTCCGCGTTTTACTAGTCCGCGTTTTACAAGTCCGCGTTTTACTAGTCCGCGTTATACTAGTCCGCGTTTTACAAGTCCGCGTTTTACTAGTCCAGTCCAGTCCTCGAAATACAGTATGCCAAAACTCCCCGCCCTCTAAAGATAAGTCCTTGACGGTTCTTGTCGTTTTTCGGTGCCTATTCATCTTCGGCATCTTTCTCATCCACCTCTCGTTCTGTCCTGTGTCTGTCATCACACGAAAGAAAAGCTGATTCTCAAAAAATCTGCCACAAAAGGAAATTGACAAAAACAATATGAAAACTATATATCGAAAGTTTCTTATTCTAAAATTTTATCATACGTCTTAATTCAGAGCTACAAAGAAGTTCCTCCTTTTGAGTTATTGATACTGTTCTTACAGTACCTCTTTCCACTAGCGAAATTTTACAAAATTCCTTCGCGGCGAAAAGGTAGCGCGAATCCAGAACAGACTCCAATCGAGAGTGGGTTAATTCTAGATTACTATTATTATTATATTATTATTAATTAACTATTACAACATTCATTTTTAAAATAGTTTCCCAGGCCGACTAAGCTAACTAAACGTCGAGTGTATCTTTCAGTAAACAAAACATGCCGTTATGACGCCGGAAATCCAGCTCACGCATACTATACCCCGTGACTCACGCAAACCTCCGACTTACGTGCTACTACAGTCATTCCTTTCTAAACATTTTTTTTTTGACCACCACCGTACTTTTCTACCCAAAAAAACTCATGAAACCGCCCGGTTTTAACCTGTTTTAACCTTTCAAAAATTAGAGCGTTCGAAACTAAATAAGATCCGTAATCACAAACAACATACATGTTGTACACCGTCTACCAGCACTCTTTTAAACTCCTGAAACCCTTCAAAATCAGGCAAAATAAATCTTTGAAATAACCTTTATCAATGTTTCTTATTTTTTATTCAGTTCTATAAAATGCCTTTCATACACTACTGTCAAACAAAAATTTCAATTTCCTCAAGTTTCAAGACAAAAGAATAACAAATATTTCGTGCACAATGTAATTTGATTAAGCCAATCTTGATTATCACGTCTAAAAATACTTCAAGCAATTCAGTGAAAACCCGTTTTTTTTTTCGTATCAACGAAAACCACTTTCGAATAATCAATACATGAAAATAACAATAAGATCAAAAGGAAGAAAGAAACCTTTCTAATTATTTGAAGACTTTCAAAGCCGTGATATTATGCATCCAATCCGCGATAAAATTTAATAACAACAAAATCCAAGTTCTCATTTTGAAGTCCATTTTTTTCAGTTGATACCTTAATCCAACTTGTGAAAAATTCCATTCAAGTTCCTATTAATACTGTACATTCCCAATGTTTTGCTCAGGTCTTCAGAAGCGTCTTACTAACCAAATCTAAAATAATTCCAAAACATGCTGTACAAACATTCTACTCTTTGTGACAAACGACTTGACGACCAATTGTTCAGAAATGAAAATCGACACAGTTCTTGCTAAATAAAAAAAAAAAAAAGTTTTACGGCGGAGTCAGGCTCAAAAAATATACCGCAAGATCACACCCCCATTCATAGTCAGAAACCAGTAAACCATCTAGTTTGCTAAAAAAAAACACTGCGTGACATCAATGACGTTACCTTTTTCATTTACAAAAATAACTTTAACTTGTCAAAGTAAGTGCAATTTCACAATGGTGAATATCAGTACAGTATGGGGCCCAGTTCTCGGCCACTTTGTGTTTAACGCGTTTTTTCACACTCCAGTTGAATTAAAAGAAAAAGGTATTTCCTTCAAACGATAGACTGATCCATGTGCTTTAAGTATCTTGAGTTTGATCGTTCACACACTTGCAATATGAGGGTTTTGGCGCAAATCCAAAAAAATGCGTTCGGGGCTTCGCCTGGCTCGCCTGCCGGCTTCGCCATTCTCGCCCCTCACTGTTTTTTTGGATTTGCGTCCAAAACCCTCATATTGCAAGTGTGTCGGGGTTAGATGACAGCCTTTCAACCCATGCACATGTATCTAGGCAAAGGCACCCTTTTAACACTTGTTGAGGACTGTCCTAAAACAAGTGGCCCCCGCCAAGCCCCAAAGAACAGGCGCGCCAGAATTATTTTTCAATTGAACAAATGCTCTTATTGAGTAAACGAAGATGGGAAGAGGGAGAACTGGAGAAATTAACTTGAGTGTAAAGAAAAACTTGAAAAGATCTCGTGGAAAAGCGTTTACAACCTACAAAAAAACTAAAGAAAATGAAAAACAAATAACAATCTTTTTAACAGACGAGCTGATTGAAAAATTAAAAAAATTAGACAGCAGTGTTGTCGCAAACGTTTTAACAAGCTAAACAAAACTTGCACGCTCCGGTGAGTGCATAAATTATTGAGTAACACAGGAAGTCATTGTTTACCCTGTGCCAATTGCGTGGGAAACCCCCTTGACGTAATCTAATTGTTTTTTTTTCATTTTGAATATTTTTAGCCGGAAAACAACTCAAACTCTTTGTATGTGTGTTTTGAGAGCTATGATTTATTCAACAACAATATTTAATTTGACTAACATGTAAATATACCGTGAAATATTGAGCTAAGAACTTTCTAGCACATAAAAGAACAATATAAGATCACGGTAATTTTATTCACCAGGCGTCATTACTATTTTTAGTTAATAGGTTATTTCCCGATGTAATGACGTCTTTTGTGACCAATCACAGTTAAAATTATAACTTTATATTATTCACATAAGCTTTTTTGTATTACACAAGCAAGTATGGCCGATGTATAAAGACGTTTATCAAACCTTCATTGAAAAAGAAGCAAAGACACAGCTTACGGACATGAATCATTTGGAAACGACAAACGAGGATCCGATTTTAATATTTCATATCAGCTATTCGTGCCGAAGCAATAATTACGGACAAAAATCAGACGCTTGGTCGTGAAGTTTGATCGCAAGGTTAAGTATATCGGATGCTTGAAGACGTTTATCAAACCTTTCTAGATCAAAAATTAAGAAGTTTTAACTCAGTTTATCGACATAAATCATTTGTAGATGTCTAACGATGGGATGATACAACTTTAGCGTTTGCTAAACTTGACCAAAATTATCTTAGTCACAGGCAACATCACACGCCAAATGGGTTACGGCGTAACCCGAATTGACACTTAAAACGTCAACACATTAGAATACCAAATGGGTTACGGCGTAACCCGAATTGACAAAATTATCTAAGTCACATGCCTTAAAACGTCAACACATTAGAATACCAAATGGGTTATGGCGTAACCCGAATTGACAAAAACTTGCAAGTTTACAAGCTTAAAATATTCTGACGTTGTCAAGGAACAATTTACCTTAGTTACCGTGGCCATGAATGTCCGCCGTTGTCAACGAACAATTTACCTTGGATACCGTGGCCATAGATGTCCGCCGTTGTCAACGAACAATTTACCTTAGTTACCGTGGCCATGAATGTCCGCCGTTGTCAAGAAACATTTAACTTAGCAACTGAATAAAATTATTTTTACTTAACACACTTGTAATGTTTATTGATTGCTTATATTAATAGATACAATATTGTTTCACGGCTCCCAAGAAAAAAAAATAAATAAAAGTGAAATAACCCCCTGCTTCACACCTATTTTTTGGTCAAAACAAATAAATACGTGCGGCCCATCTTTTGCTGGCGGTCGCTAAATTATTTTGTCGCAGTCAGAGCGTGACGTGCAGGTCGAGGGGGCTTGGGTCTTTTGGAAAAGAAGGATCGTGGATCGTGGATCGTGGAAAAAGGAACGACAGCCTCAAATGTTGTTCAGACAATCAACAACCTCTTTAGTGATGACTCGAATATTTTTTTGCCACTCTGGCGTGAAATATTCAATCACAAAGTAAACAACAAGATGAGCGCAGACAATCATTCTTTCATTAAATGAAAAAATGTTCTATTGGACTGAAATTTTATTTCGAAATGTCGGTGGTGCTTTCGAGAAGTTTTTTTTTCATTTTTTGTCTTTCTGCTTTCATGATCTCTTGTCGTATTTTTTCGATGTCTGGCTGTGAATTTGTTTGTTTGTGTGCAAAGCTTGAACGTAAAGTCTCTTTAAGTTGACGATATTTCTGCATTTCTCGTAAGATCAGTTGAAACTCTTTGTCAGAAACAAGATTATCATTCAGAGCTTGTGAGACAGAGCTGTTTATCGAGTCATGTTTTGCAACAGCCAGAGCGAGGATTCTTGAGTGCTTATTAACTTTACGTTCAAGCTTTTTGTTGATAACTGACAGGCCAGTGGAAGCTGCGCCAGATATACCTGCTACTGCTGCAACAGGAACGCCGATAACAATTCCAACACCAGTAAGTGAAGTCGCAACAGCTCCAGAAGACAGAGCTGCCGTCACGGCGCCAAGACAGACCACGGAATAGTGAATAACTTTCCGGACTTTTTTATATTTTTTTAACACAAGCCTGTAATGCTCAGCTTCAGCGGATATTTCTTTTTCAATTTTACTTATTTCAGTCAGCCGAAAATTCTCGGCATTTGTTGGGAGGCTTGGATAAAGTTGTGTTTCCTCGCGATCACCATAAGCAGGGGCACTCGGGAGAACATTAGCAGATGACATGGCCTCGTATACATAAAAGTTAATTTTGTATTTAATTTAATTCAATTCCAACTCATATGTAAGATTTGAGCCGTTAAAATCGAATGGCTTTCCATTCTCATCTCTAATCGAAAGAGTCAGAGATGATACATTTTCTTCAGCAGAAACGTCGCGCAAGACGTTAAAATGTGTATTTTGGTAATAAACTTTTTCATACGGTTTTCCACGTATGTCAAAAAACGCTAAAAGGCTTGATGGCTTACCATTTAGCAAGCTTTGTTGCTTGTCGATAAGGTCACAGTTGATGAAGTAATTTTTAGGATTTGAAACATTATTTACCTCAATTGTTTCAAAAAATTCCTTTTCAATACTTGCGTAATTCTCAAACCCAGGCAAATTAAAGAACTTAATAAGACTTTCATTCAGTCCAAAAGTTTTTAAATTGGGCTCTTTTGCTTTTATTATCAATGAACGGCCTGCAATGCCTTTTGTTACAGAAAACATGTTTTTCTCTGGAAATCCTTTTTCAAAAATACTCCCAATGTCATCGAGTGAGAAGTTTCCTTGCCGTATATAACGCGCCTTCTCTTCCTTGTTCACTTGTTTATAAAAAACTATTCCATCCTTTTCCAAACTATTCCAGCTGTTGTAAAGAGAACAACTTAAAAGCCGGATATAGCTCGGTTTTGGAATAGGCTGGTCAAAATAAACAGTGTTCGGATTTTCTTTTGTGGTGACAGTCAGCACAACCATTTTTATATTAAATAAAAAAAAAAAATGTTTAATATAAAAGAGGACCATGGATGCAAAAACAAGAGGTTTTATGAAGTGGATGAAAACCCCAGAAGCAACTACAATTTCTAAAGCGGCAAAAGACAATGCATGGAAACCTTTTCTTGCAAAATATCCAAACGCTGACCGAACAAAATTTGTTGCACAGGTTGAGTTCGCGTACAACCACACAGCAACGGCAGACATTTATTACAAGGCAGGGCAAGGCCATTTGATAAATGTTTTTGGCTCTGACAGCAAATATTGGAGCCCAGAGATGAAAAAAGCACTGGGGGTGAATCAAATTTCAGGCGGTTTTCCACAACAGCTGTCACCAAGCGGCGCAAAAGGCTCATCTTTGCCAATTCCCGCGGTTGGATTTCACGAAGCCGCACCGAGTTTGAAAAAAATATTTAACAGCCAAATCAACATCTACGTCACACCAGATCAATATTTCACAACGAAATTAAGAGAGATTTTTCAAAAAACAAAACTGAAGCATACATCAGGAAAAGAGTCAAAAAGGTGGCTTGCTAGCCAAAATATGGGCTATTGGCCACAGCAACTTAACTTTGCGGTATGGTGCGCGACAACAGGCTGCGGTATAAGTCGAGATATTTTCGATGAAGAGCACTCAGCTCTTAGCTTGCCACCGATTGTGCGTAATTTTTATCTTTTTCACGTTTATTTCACGATAAGGCGAATATTGTTTCAGATGGGGGGAATTCAGAGCGTAAGCGCCTTGCCAGGCGACCCCACTTTTAGCCAGTTCGACAACAAGTACGACGTGGCTTCTTACAAAAGAATATGCGCTGAGTTCGGTGTCGACCCGTCAAGCGATTTCCGTTTCACAACAGGCGCAAACCACGGACTTGGTAACGTTTATATCTGGATTACTAACATTGGACCAAACAAAACTGGAGCAAAATACCCCGATTACGATAAATTTTCGGACGAAGGGGGAGCTGCAAGCAAAGGTAACTTGATTCAATACATCGAGCCAGACGACGCTGCATATGCACAGGCAGACTGGTTTTGTCCTAACGGCACTGAAGGGCTTACTCAGGCAGGTTTGTCGAGAGTAAACCAGTCGATAGAGGCTTTTGTCTACTGTATTCTCGGTTCGCAGGTCAACGTTCGAAGTAGCATACTTGGAACAGGCGGCCGTGCAAAGGAAGCGCAAAGTGAGTTCCTCGTGTTGGTTGAAGACGCTATAAGGCAACCTGATCTGGCAAAGTCGGTCCAAAGATACCAATTAGCCATCGACGAAGCTAAGGTTCGGCTTAACCTTGCAGTCTGCCCAGGTGCCTGGCTGATGCCCGCTCGTATGGTGATAAACACAGAAAGCGTTGTTGGTTACAATAACCAGCTTAAGCAGGCTGTTGTTGGGATGAAATTAGGAGTGAATGATGAGGTTAATAAAGCTACAAAAAAAGCAGCTCTTAAACTGATGGCCGGAGGAAAATCAAAAATCAACCCACCAAACAGCCACCCTTCAAATCCAATACACAAGAGCGCCACAGCAAAAAAAAATCAGGCACCCGCCGCAAGCGCTGCTGAAACACCAGCTAGGGACCTTTACGGTCCCCGTCCAAAGGACGGCAACGCGCAAAGCGCTAAAGCTACGAAGGCCGTAGCCAATGATTCACACGAAATAAACAAAGCAACTGTCGCTGTTGGCGCGGTTGGAGCAGCAGCTTTGCTCTACACCCTTATGCGTTAACGTCTCTTTTTGATGTATTTTTCAACAAGAAAAGCAACCACAGCAAGGATAAGCAGCCAGGTGTGCTCTGCAAGAAATCCAATTACTTGACCAGCGGTTTTGAAAAGAAATTTCGCAATCGAGCCAATGAGACCAGGCAGAGCTGATGCTACCTTTGAGCCAATATCACTTAGGCCTTTCCCCAACGCTTTGCCGGTGGCCTTCAAAGAGTTTGTAATGGCTCCAATAACAGAACCAATCGTGACACCAGCAGCAAGAAGTATTGCTGTTAATGTCACGCCATGTTTTTTGAAGATCTCTTTGATCCTCTCACGAAGTGGAAGCGCTCTTTCTCTTTCTGCAATCTGCGTTTGCAAACGCCCCAGCTCTTCGGTTCTTTCTGCGACTCTGTCTTCCGCTGCTTGTTTTTCAGATGGCGAGGCATTATCATCTTCAATAATTTTTTTGTCTTCCTCGTTTTGTTGTTTTATCTCGGCTTCTTTTTCTTTTAAATCATCCAACCCTTTTGTGTTGTTGAGATTTTCTTCCAAAGTGTTTCTTTTGCTCTTTTGGGCAGCGAGGACTGCCCTTAGTTGGTCGGCTTTTTTTTGTTCTTTTGCCTTATCTTTTGCCAGTTTTTCAAGAGCAGCAACTTCTTTTTCTGAGTTTTTTACATCAGCTTCAAGATTTTTATTTAATAGCTTAAGTCTTTCTACTTCTGATTTATTTTCAACAGCTGACCCAAGTTGATCAATAATGGCGTTATTTCGCTCGATTTTTATTTTTTTTTTTTCTACTTCTTCGATGGCTTTTTCTTTTTCTGATGCGATTTTTTGGCCCTCTTGAACTTGGATTTCAGATTCTCTTAATCTTCTATTGGTTTCTCGTATTTCTTCATTTTCTTGAGCAATCAGAGATTCCGCTTCTGGCCCAAGGGGGGCTTTAAACTTGTCTGTGAATTTTTTGAGAAGGCCAGTTCCGTCTTTTTTGAAAATTTCGGTCTCGCCACCTTTTGATCCAAAGGATACAATTGTAGTTTCATTGCCACTCTTTTTGCTAAAACCTATTGGGTCTAATTTTGCGAAGTTCACTTTGGGGAATTTTCTTTTGATAAAATCTTTAGCTCTGTCAATCATTGCCGGTTTGTCATCTTGATGAATAAAGCTTCCCAAAAAAGGTGTTTCTTCGTAGGATGTGTCTGGCAGCCCGCTCTGTTCGTGCTGCATCGTTTGCATTTCATGTTGTTCACCCCCATGGTAGGGTGTGGATGCCTCCCCGGGCTGAAATGGTCGGGTTGTGTCGACCTCTTGTTCCTCTTCATCATCGTTATCACTGTTGTGGTCAAGATCTCGGTCCAAATCATGGTCCTCGTATCCAAACTCACCACCACCTTCCGCCATCACGTAATTTATATATATTTTCAAATTAAACTTTTCAATTTAACAATAAAACCAATCGAGAGATGGCTGCTGTTCAAGAAAACCTTCGACCGGGACGCACAGAGAAAATACTCGGCGCACTGAAAGCCGAGCGCGCTGTAAAACGAATCACTTTTGACCGCACAGAAGCCAATCCAGAGGAAACGTTGTATGTTTCAGTGCCCAAGCTGAACGAAAACGAGGTCATTGTGCCCGGCTCGCTGGCGCTGCGCTTCAACATCGACTTGAGCGGAGGCCATGCCAACAACTTTCTGGTTGACAACGTCAGCCGAGCTCTGGTCGACGATTTTGTTGTAAAGTACGAAGGCACCGTCGTGCAGGACACGGTTGGCTATGACATCTACAAAATATTTGAGGATTTTTTCCTTTCGCAGGAGGAGCGCGACGACAGGGTGCCAGAGGGCATTCAGAGCGAGGACCTTAACAAAATTCGCTCAAATGCTGGCGATAAGAAAACTTCAGGTGTGGACGCAGAAAAAAAGCTGAATGAGATATATGGAAATAAATACCGCATCCGCCTGGATCACCAGATTTTAACTGACCATGGGGCATTTTATCCTCAGGCACTATACAACGATCTTGTGTTCGAACTGAAGCTCGCGGCAGCCGAACATGTGGTCAGAGGCTCAGATACAACAAAACTAAAATACAAGTTGACAAACATCCAGCTGGAGTACGAGATGATAAGAAGCGAGGAAATTGCAGATGAAGCGTTCAGCGCTTATTCGGGCGGCAAAGAGTTCGCTTACGACCACATCCAGCGTGTTAAAGTGGTGACTTTTGCAAAAGGCTCCGACACACGTCTGAATCTAAGGGTCAACCCGCAGAGGAGGTCCTTGAAAGGTATCTTGCTCCTATTTATTGAGCAATATAACAAAGGTGCAAGGAGCTCGGAAAAGTACATTAACCCGGACCTTACAAAAGTAAGCATCACTGTCAACGGCTCGCCAAACATGCTGTACAACAACGGCATCGAAGGAATGGACATTTGGGGAGAAGTTAAAAGATTCTACATGAAAGAAAAAAATAAAACGCAGCACATGACTCTGCAAAAGTTTTACACAGAAGACAAGTTTGGCCTTCTTATTGATCTGCGTTCCATGGCTGACCACTCGATGCACGGAAGCGGCACGCGCCTTGTGAACACAAAGGACGGTGTCCAGCTTGAGCTAGAGAGGAAAGCAAGCGGCTCAGGTAATTTGAACTGCCACATTTACGTAATCAGCGACGCCCAAATGAATATACTTGGCAGGCAGTTAGAATCTGTGCTTTTATAATTTTTCTTTGAAAAAGTGTACCTTAGGTACATATACGAACGAAGATGGATCCTGCCAATATACCCTTCAACGCCCTCATTGTGGGACCAACGAACTCAGGAAAAACAAGATACGTGGTCAATCAGCTTTGTGGCCCTTTCCGAGGCAAGTTTGACTACATCGTGCTCATCTGCCCGACTTTCGAGCACAACAAGACTTATTATCGCTTTGCTGAGGAAGATATTCGATTTTTTGTTTTCATTTGCGAGCAGCACGAGGTGGAATCTTGGTTAAGGCTTTCAAGATTTCTTTTTGAGGGTACGAACACGCTTATCATCCTCGACGACTGTGCTGCTTCGAAAGATGTAAAAGGAAGAACAGGGGAGTTGGTGAATCTTGCTTTCTCTGCTCGCCACGCAGGCTTGAGCATATGGGTGTTAACTCAAAAATTGACAAGCATAACATCCTCATTCCGCGAAAATGTTGCGGCAATCGTTTTCTTTTACACCCCCTCTGCCAAGACCACGAAGGCAATCTTTGAGGATTACGCTGGCGAACTTGCCAATGAGGATTACAAAGAAATCATTTTAAAGCTAAAAAAAAATAAGTTTTCGCATCTTGTCATTTCTCATCGCCACCCTTACGGCATAAAATTTTCTTATTGAACATATTTTTTTAGAGTAATAAATGGCTGACCCGTTCGCAACTTCTCCTCCCGAGAGCGTCAAGGGCGCAGCAAGTGAACAAGAATTAGCTTCCGTAATGGAACTGCTAGGAGCTGAACCAGAAAGTACAGAAAGCGCTATGGCACTCATTCAAGGCCCTGACATTCCTGCTTTGCGTGAACAGCTTGCAATCCTTGTTTCAACAGGAAAAGCCAAAGAAGCAATCGGTGTGCAACTGACACACGAGCAGGTGAAGCGCTTGACAGATAAAGAAGTTGAAAAGTACTTAAAGAGATATGAGGCATACGTTGGATCCAAAACAACCGACAGCTTGATTGACAGCTTTATTTTTCTTGTTACCAAAGCCGTTGGTATGGCCGTAAATATCAAGGACGTCAATGATTATCAAAAGGAACTCAAAAACGACTACATTATCAGTAAAGAGCTGTCCACTTTGGCAGGCGGTCTGGCTTTGAAATGCGGCCGCTTTCTTGCCGTTGCAAATGCTGCGCTCATCACAACAAAGCACATTGATTTAAACGAAGCTACAAAGTCGCACACTTCGCTGTGCGAAACCAAAGGTGCTTCCAAAGATGCGGACACAAACACTACTGAAGATTTTTCTGAGCAATGCTAAGAAAATGCTAAGTAATTACTGAACAATGCTTAGCAATTGCTTAGCAAAAAATCTTGCTGAGCAATTTTCTATTAAAATATTATTTTTTTTTATTATAAATGGCCGAGCTCGAACAAACTCCGATCTCTCAAGAAGAACAGAAACAAGTTACTTCAACAACTCCAGCAACAAAGCCTGCCAAAAATCCAAAGCGAGTTGCTGCTGGCAAGCTTGCAGCTGAAAAAACAAGACAGGCTCGTGAAGCACAGAAAAAAGCTGCTGTCGAGGCTGCTGCAATAATTGCAAAAGAAAAGGAAAAGAAATCTGCTGCTGCAAAGCTGTCCGGAGGACGGGGACCACAAGGGTCCCGAAATGTAACACCACCGGCCGTAACGGAACCAGCTCCGCCCGAGGCTCAGCCGCAATCAAGCGGTCTCACCACAAATCAATGGATATCTTTGCTTGGTATCGGCGTTGCAATCGTTACAACTTATGTGAAACGCGAAGACATAAAAGCCTTTATAAACAAAAAAAGAAGTCCAACATTTAAAGCTCCGCCAACTCTTATAACTGATGACACACCAGGGGTCCCAGAGGAACCCCGCGCTTTGCGCGTTACAGCAGAAAGTATTGGAAGGGTTGCAACGCGTTCTTCAGACACGCCTTCGACAATCCAAAATGCCATTAGACCTCGCAAACAAAGAGGAATCCGTCCGATGGATTAAAAAATTTCTTTTGAACATTTCTTTTTCATTTATTATACCGACAATGTCCCTTGGTTTTATTCTTGACAGCCTTGTTAAAGGTGCAGCTATGGCTGGTATTGCTTTACTTTGGTTTGAATTTTCCAAAACTTGCGTTAAAACCGCTATTCGGGTGCAAAAGGATGAGGATACAATTTTTAAAAGAGGTATAAAAAAAACAAAAGAAGTTGAATCTGGTGAAGAAGTTGCAAACTTTGCTTCGCAAAACGGTGAAGAATAAACAAAAAAATTTTTCAATTGAATATTTTTTATTATTTTATACTGAACCGCCATGTCCGACAACAAGCTCGTGAAAACGCTCATGGATGCCGCGACTCTCACTGGCCTTGCCGCCGGAATCGGCTGGGCTGCCAAAAAAGTTGTAAAAGAAAACTTCACATCCGACCCAAGCAGCAGTTTTATGAACTATGTAAAGTTCACAGCCGTCATGGCTGGCAGCGTTGCACTTAAACAGTATCTCGAGGACCAGAAAATTCTCCCAACCAATTAAAAAAAAATTAGAATAGTATAATAACAAAATGGCAAGCGTCGCGATTATGGCTGGCGGAGCTATCTTGAACGCTGCTGCTTTCATTGGCGGCAACTATCTTGCTCGAGCTTTGGGTGGCGGAGATGACGCCGCTTTGAAAGAAAAAGAAAGACACGACAAAGCTCTCGAGGCTTACCAGGCAGCTTACGCGAAGTACTCTCGCGACCGCACGAAGCTTCTCGACTGGATCGAAACCAACAATGAGATCAAACAGCAAGCGAAACAAAACTTTACGAACACAGACTACGCTTTCAAACTCTACAACCAGGCACATCCTGACAAACAAATGATTCCTCCGAAAGAACCCAAGTTCTCTGATTTTTATCAGCCAAGCGAGCAGCAGAAACAAGGTGAACTGATGTTTGTTGGCGCAGGCGCTCTTGCTCTTGGGTACGCTGCCTTTCGGTTTCTTTAAACGTTTCTTTTTTTTCTTGTATACGCATGGATGCAAAGATCTCAAAAGTCTACTATAGCCCCCAGGGCTACTGGAAGGGAATTGCAGCGATAAAAAAATTAGCCGAGGCTGCCAAGGTTTCCGAAGATGCCGCAAAAAAGTGGCTAGTTAAGCAGGCCCTTTGGCAGATCTACCTTCCGGCACCACGATACGTTCCTCGCCCAAAATTCGATGTTTCTTCTCCTAACGCGGTCCACCAGGCGGACCTTCTTTTTCTGCCACACGACAAACTGCCGCGAGGGCGAAAAGTTTACAAATACGCTCTGACTGTTGTTGACGTTGCCAGCCGATTCAAAGAGGCCGAGCCTTTGACCTCCAAAGATTCAACTGAGGTTGCAAAAGGTTTTCAGACAATTTACAGGCGAAGTGCACTAAAATGGCCACAGATGCTGCAAGTTGACCCTGGTCGCGAATTCATGGGAGCTGTTACCAAAGAAATGGAAAATCACAAAACCTATATTAGACGCGGGCGTGTTAACATTCACAGAGATCAAGCTATTGTTGAACGTTTTAATCAAACACTGGCAGGGCGCCTGTTTGGTTATCAGTACGGTGTCGAGATGAACCTGCCATCTGGCCAGCGGTCGACAGCGTGGGTAAAAAGGCTACCCGAAGTTGTTGCCGCTCTGAACAACGAAGTAACCAGTCTTACTGGTAAGAAACCTGCTGCTGCAATCAAAGAAAAGGCTGTTTCGTCAAAACCGTCCTCAAAATATACAAGACCTGTTGGCAAGAAAGAAAAAAAACTCCCCTCTCTCGTTAATGTGCGCTTTCTCTACCAACCTGGCGAGCTGGAAGGCGGCGTAAAAAGGGCTACAGATCCGATTTGGTCATTAAAAGTCTACAGCATTGAAAGGTCTGTTACTAAACCTAATCAGCCAGTTCTTTATTACTTGCACGATGGTCCAAAGCGCGGCTTCGTGCGTGAAGAATTGCTTGTTATTCCTCCAAATACACAGTTACCACCAAGCCCTTAGTGCTTGAGCCCCTTGGGCACTCCTGAGTGGCTTTTTATTTATTAAAGCACTCTAGAGAGACCTTTGCTTGGCGGCTAGTTAGTTTTTTCACTCCCTTTTATGGGGCGGTGGGCTCTTTTTTTTGCCCCTTCTCTGCAAGAGCTTCGCTCTCGTGCTCCGCACCCATCCGATAGTGCCCATATGCCAAAGTGTTTATCCCATCTTCATTTATCCATCTCTTTGTGTCAAATGGCGACAGCGATTTTTTGTTTACCACTATTGAATGCATCTCGTGGGCATAGCTTCTTAGCATGTGCATTTCGTGAAAGCTTTCCTTGTTTTGAAAAAGTGCATCTTTGAAGTCTTTATGATTTATCTCATTTTTCGTCACGCACTCTTTCACCCCCTTTGCCTTTTTTATATTTTTTTCGTCCACTTTCAGCGTGTTACAACATTTTGACTCACTTGCTTTCGGATGTTTCTCTTTTATTTTTTTGACCAATTCTTCGTCGTTTGCCATTATTACCTGCATTTTTTCCCCTTCGCAAGTGCACTCTTTTATTTTTGCCTCAGGAAAGTTTTTCTTTATTTTTTCGATTTCATTTTCGCTTTCACCTTCTGTCATTATTGAATACATTTTCGGCCTCAAACAAACACACTCTGAAATCAGTTTTCCTGCGCATTCGTCTTTCATTTTCCCCAACACCTTTTTGTTTTCTTTCGAATAAAGTGAATGCTCTTCGGGGTAGTCGCTTGTGTCGTACTCGCCGATGTTTTTTGCCATGTCCGCGTAAACGTCTTCTGTTTCTATCACAAGCAAAAGGCTGTCTGTGTCTGTATACAAAAGCTCGCAACGCTCCCCGTACTCCTTTTTCAGATGGTTGTAAAAGAAGTCATACATGCATAGCTTGCTTACGTCAAGGATAGTCATGCCTGTGTAGACCGGTTTATTGAGAAACAGCTTACTTTTTCGCATGTCTATTCCGACAAGATCGTTTGAAAACATCACGTGCCTTGAATACAATGGACTTGCGACCAATTTTCTTATTTTATTTGTCTCGTCGCTTCTTACTATTCTTATGTCTACACGGTTTCTCAGGTTTTCCATTGTTTTTCCAAAAACCGAGTTGTTCATTAGCTTGTAAAAGGTCTTTTCAAAGTTGTTTTTTGCTTTTTTTCGGAATTCTGTGTTCATCCGGATGTAGGGCTCCATCCAGCATTCCTGTTCAAACTCTAAAACCCTGTGCACTTTTTTGAGTTTCATTCCCTGTTTTAAATAAAACTGCAAGTTTCGGTAATGCACGACGTAATTGGTTTTGTCTTCAAGCGTTAAAACAAGCTTTTCAGTGTTTGGGGGGTTTAATTCAAGATCATTCATTAATTTCTTTTGGTAAGGCGAATACATTTCTTTGTCTATTTTCTTTTTCTCTGGCGCTAATGGGTAACTGTCGTGAGCGTCATGCAGCTCTTTCGGATATTCTAACTCCACCTCCATAATCCATCCAGTTTTTGCATGCTCTTTTTTTGTCATTATTTCTTTTTCTGTTGGCATAACCTTTTTCCATCTAAAACCACTTTTCGGAAGCGGCTTGCTCATTGCCCACCCGTAAAGGTTATTCGCATCGAGATACATTATGTATTTTTTTGGTTGACTCGGATCAAATCCCTTAACATATGGGTTGTTCGCCTTTGCATATCTCTTGCTTACCGACGAAATCCCGCCTCTTATTCCCCTTTCGACGAAGAGGTGCATTTCGTAGTCTGTGAGTAACTCAAGCTCCACACCTGTCTTTTTCAAAAGCGCATCCCAAGAAAGACCTGGCGACGTGTAATAATTTGCGGGATCCAGATTGTACTTCTCAAGGCATAATTTTCGAAAGTTTTCAAAAACGTCCGCTAACAGGGTAACGTCCGTTTTGATATACAAATCGTGGTAGTCTCCAAGATTTTGGCAGCCAAAGGTTTCCCACACTTTTTGCGCGTGTGCATACTCTTTGTCTGTTATGTGCTCGCCTGTAAGTTTACTGTAGAACTTTTCTTTTTTCGGCAAAGTTGTTTCTTTAAATCTTTCCCATGAGTCCATGTATTCATAGGGATAAATCCCCTTTTGTGTTAACAAGCCAAATTTTTCTATAAAAATGGTTTTTGCTTCTTTGTATCCTTCATCTGTTATGTGGATGTTATTGACAATTTGCCATTTTTCTTTAGTTTCGTCCCCACCTTTAAAAAAACTTTCACTCAAGTTGTTATAATTAAATTCCTCCCACACTTCAACGTATTCGCTTGGATATTTTCCGTTGTCTAACAACAGTTCACTTTTTTCAAAGAAAACCTTTTTCGTCATATTTAATGCATCCTTCGGCGTATCTTCTACAAGTTTTTCAAGCTTTCCAAGTAAAAAGTTCAAAGTGTCAATAAACCTTAAACCCCCCAGTGAAAATGTAATGTATTTTTCCATGTTGTTTGCAACACACTTTACCTCTTTCTGTGCCTCTTTTGAAATCTTCGAAATTGACTGCATCAAATGGTGAGCATCGTAGCCACTCAGGTTATGAAATGCAACTGGTATTTGAATATTTTTTGGATTTATTTTCATCATTAAGTTACACACGTTGTGCGCGGCTCCTCGAAAATTGCCTGTTATGTGACAATGATCCCTCACCGCATCTTTGTAGTTCGGCTGGATAAGCGGCTCTTTGCACGCTAGGCAGTTTTTTTGGTTTTCAGCGGCTAATTTGTGTGATTTTTTTTCAAGCTTTTTTAGCTTATAATGGTTCCCGCTATTAAGAGTATTCGCCAATTCTATTCTTTCGTAATAGCATTTTTTGTGTAACTGTCCTAAGTAACCAAACTCCTTTTTATTAGATTTAAGCCAAACCGGCAAAGAGTCTAAAAAGTTTTGTTTCACCAACGATTTTTCGCAGATGTGGCAGTTTTCGGCTTTTTTAAAGTTTGCCCAGTCTTTTTGCGTCATAAGGAGAGGTTTTGGCTTTGACAATTCATATCTTATTTTCTTTTCTTCAATTAAAAGACAGTTCAAAAATACTTCAACGGCGTTTTCTCCTCTGTAAACGAATGGTTTTTCGTGTTCACCATCACTTCTTACACGCGTGTAAGCGAATCCGCATGCCTCGTGCTTTTCTGTTTTGTACGTGTAACTTTTCTGGCGGTTCTCGGGCGTTTCTCGGCGCTCTTTTTTTAACAATGCCTCGCCGTCGGCGTAAATCGTATAAGGCGCTTTCATTTGTTTTTGGTAGTTTTTAAAAGAAAGGGTGTTTTTCTCCTCATCTGGCATTTCGATTCTTGTTGGCTTGCCTTTGACCCCATTGCAATACTTTTTGTGCTTTTCAAGCAAGTCTTCTCTTGTAAAATTTGTCAAACACATCATGCAAAAGTGTTTTTTGTTACTGTGTTTGGTTTGGTCGTGTAACAAAGCGCTAATTCTTTTTATAAAACAGTAGTGCTGTTTCAATCCTGACTCAATCAACATAAGGTTTATACGGGGTATTTTGTTTTCTTTTTCGCTTTGTCTGAGAGGTATCACACACCCGTCTTTCAAGTGCCACCCAAAAACATTTATTGCAAGGTTTCTGTTTTGCGCCTCAAGCCTGTCAATCTGCTTTAGGGGTGTCGGAAAATCGATTCCGTTGTAGTTTATGCCGTCATCAACGGGATATTTACTTGTTCTTTGAGGATCTTTTCCGTTCGCAGGCGGGAATAAAGCAGCTCTCAAAGCCCATTTTAAACACTGGTTGTCACTGTTTTGCACGTTAATAATTGCTTTTTTGTTTGCCAGTTTGGGAGGCAAAGGCAAGTAAGTTCCTCCGCGCAATGGCCGATAACGCGCAACATAGGTGTACGCCCTTGTTATTCTTTCAACAACCCACCCCGAGCCCCTCTCCGACCAAGCCTCGATTTCTCCCTTTGCTTTGTCAATAAATTCGTCAAACTCTTTTTTTATTCGGTCTTTGGTGTTTTTTGTAAAAAGACGCGGTTCTCTTTCTCTGAAATAGTGCTCCATGTGTTGCGTAACTCCGTTTCTTTTCATCGAAAATTTTACTTTAAGCCCGAAGCTTGCTTTTATGTCATTCAATTCTTCAATTTCACTTTCCAAAAGATCATAAAACTTTTTTTTGTGTTTTTTTGCAAAAATTAAAAGATCTTTGTTGTTTTTTTCGGTTTCGGGTATGTCCATTTTCCATACTCGGAGCCAATCGTTAAAATCGGTGTTGGCCAGTAAAAAAGACAAATTTCTTTGCGGGTTTCTTTGAAATTCACGGAGGTTTTCCTCCATCATAGCTTGCAAAACTTCTGACGAATATCTTGCGGCAGCCATTTGGTGCATATACAAAGTAAAAAATATTTGTTCAATTGAAAAATAATTCTGGCGCGCCTGTTCTTTGGGGCTTGGCGGGGGCCACTTGTTTTAGGACAGTCCTCAACAAGTGTTAAAAGGGTGCCTTTGCCTAGATACATGTGCATGGGTTGAAAGGCTGTCATCTAACCCCGACACACTTGCAATATGAGGGTTTTGGACGCAAATCCAAAAAAACAGTGAGGGGCGAGAATGGCGAAGCCGGCAGGCGAGCCAGGCGAAGCCCCGAACGCATTTTTTTTGGATTTGCGCCAAAACCCTCATATTGCAAGTGTGTCGTTCAATTCGATATAGAAAGCTCACACGTCGAGTTTACGCGGAGGTAGGTGAATTTGCATTCCCGAAAAAGTTGTTTGTTTACGGCTCCTTAAAATTCATGGATGTCGTTAAATTCGTATTTTATCCAAAAGCCCCCACCATACGAGCTAATTTTTGGCGTGTGAAACGTAGAATAATTCAGCTTTCTGCTTTAGTTAACTTTTTGTTGAACCGTTGTATTTTTTGGTCTTAATTTACTTCGAAATTTTTTCTTGCGACGTTTGCGTATTTGCCAGTTCTCGGCCACCCTGCTCGCTATCACAGCTTAGCGCTTGGTTTTTAATATAATTTCATCTGCTGCTGCCAGAATGAAAGAAATAAATGTTTTAAAACTAAAGTTCAATCTTATCTCTAAGTTTTGAGCTGACTCTTGTCTTGTCTATTATTTCTACAACACCTAAATCTTTCAAGACCTTTTCACTGCAAAATAAACTATCTAAATGCACGGGTCACACAATGCGGTTTTGCCAGAACCTGCACATAGGCAACTAGGCGCGTTAAAATCCTTCTTTTCTAAAGTAAAACAAAGCCTCATAAAAATAATTTGGGATCGATATAACATAAATAGGTTTACAGAGTGATTTTATGACTGTGAAAATTAATTGAGCATTTTTTTTTACAGATAATTACGCACAAGCTTTTTAGTGGCCGAGAACTGGGCCAAGGTGGCCGAGAACTGGGCCCACAAATGGAGCTTTTATTTTTATTATTGCTCGGGCAAATTAATTTTTGACCGGTCGATAGCTTTACACCAAAAAGCTGAATAATGTAGCTAGCTCTGGGAGAAATTTCAAGTTCCTGCGGTTCTTCTGAGGTAAGAAATACAAGTTTACGTCAAAAGTGGCCGAGAACTGGGCCCCATACTGTACTTTGCCCATGGATGTAGTTAAATTCGTATTTTATCCAAAAGCCCCCACCATACGAGCTAATTTTTGGCATGTGAAACGTAGAATAATTCAGCTTTCTGCTTTAGTTAACTTTTCGTTTAACCGTTGTATTTTTGGGTCTTAATTTACTTCGAAATTTTTTCTTGCGACGTTTGCGTATTTGCCAGTTCTCGGCCACCCTGCTCGCTATCACAGCTTAGCGCTTGGGGTTTAATATAATTTCATCTGCTGCTGCCAGAATGAAAGAAATAAATGTTTTAAAAATAAAGATCAATCTTATCTCTAAGTTTTGAGCTGACTCTTGTCTTGTCTATTATTTCTACAACACCTAAATCTTTCAAGACCTTTTCACTGCAAAATAAACCATCTAAATGCACGGGTCACACAATGCGGTTTTGCCAGAACCTGCACATAGGCAACTAGGCGCGTTAAAATCCTTCTTTTCTAAAGTAAAACAAAGCCTCATAAAAATAATTTGGGATCGATATAACATAAATAGGTTTACAGAGTGATTTTATGACTGTGAAAATTAATTGAGCATTTTTTTTTTACAGATAATTACGCACAAGCTTTTTAGTGGCCGAGAACTGGGCCAAGGTGGCCGAGAACTGGGCCCACAAATGGAGCTTTTATTTTTATTATTGCTCGGGCAAATTAATTTTTGATCGGTCGATAGCTTTACACCAAAAAGCTGAATAATGTAGCTAGCTCTGCGAGAAATTTCAAGTTCCTGCGGTTCTTCTGAGGTAAGAAATACAAGTTTACGTCAAAAGTGGCCGAGAACTGGGCCCCATACTGTACTTTGCACCGTAAGCTTTTTTCTCTGTCCTTCCGCCGAAGCAAAAAAACACAACCTGATTACACATTAACCCAAAAGTCGACCAAGTGTGCCTGCAACGATTTCCTGTCAAAACTAAAATGAAAACCATTGCGGTATGCGTCACCCGTAGCGGTTTTGTAGCAACCCCGAGCTATCCCCGTCTTTTTGGCCGCGCCAGCAGACTACGCTCTAGGACGACCAAAGGGTAAACCTTAAATCGGCCACGCCCGATTAATTATTGTCAGCCTTATTTGCATAAGGCTGGCAACTCTTTGACAAAACATGAGTTCTAAAAAGACAAATGGCGACCATTTCAAACCACGTGGGAAATAAAGCTGAAGGTGAGGATGGAGTTTTTAAGCAAACGATTTCTTTAATAAATTAAAATTGTTCTTGTATGACGTCAACAAACGAAATACCAGGGAGAGAGGGCAAAGAATAGCAACCATTGCTGCGTTTCTAAATTCGAGTTTAATGCTGATTTGGAGCATAAAGAAGACAAACAGTACGAGAGGGGATGGCTTGGCAGATTTGTCATTTGTTACTTTCAACCTAAAAGTTGAAAGTTCTTTGACAAAATGTGATGGTTAAAAACCACGTGGTAAATAGGAAAAACAAGAAATGTAGAATTAAATGACGATTTAAAATCAATACTGTCCTTAATAGATCAAACTGACTCTCACATGACACCCACATGGCGCCCAGGTAGTAACATGTAGACTACTTTATAAGGATCCAATTAAACGCTTATAACATTCAAAAGATTTTTCTCCACTTAAATCGAGTTACTGACATATTATAACTGAATGATAGGCGAAAGTTTTCCCAATGTTTCATAGCCATCGAGTCAAAACCAGGGGGTGGGGAGAGTCGACCCTTTTTTGACGGTATAGTAGTGCTGGGAAACGGTGCAAGTCTGTGTCAATCAGGCCGTTGCAAAGACAGACGTCACCCAAAGTTCTTCTCAACAAGATTTTATTATCAATGACTGCATGTGTGTGAAATGCGAAATTCTGTTTTCTGCGCGGTCAAGACCAAAACATGCGAACTAAAACAACCATTCGATAGCTACGTACTGCGCACACTCGGTTGCCCGGCACCGCTATGCAGCACTTTTGAGTCGTGTAACAAATAAAGTTTCTCCGCTCCCCGAAATATACTTACAAGGTGGGATTAGAAATTTATGTTTCTAATAAGACATTTAACTGAAAAACTGGTCAGCAAAATATAAGGCTACACAGTGCATCAGGCGAGGCTGTAATTTCACTTATTTTATTGTTAATTACTACAACCTAGCTGTTTTCTTTAAAGGGAGAGGTACAATAAACGTTCAGGAATGAACAAGTCAGCCAAGCCGACCACGTCGATAGAGCACTCGCCTAACACTTGGAATTTTCCTGCGCCGTTGGCTTGACTTTCCTTTCCGTTTCTTGTGCTTCTTACATGATTTCTGTTTGCTGTCACTCAAACACAACGCGTGATCCATCACGTGGAAAACATACTGCTGTTCAAACACACCATGAAACAAGTAGGCTCCAGGCCCGTCCGCATATACTCCTGAAAAACCAAATTAGTGTAGTGAGTTGAAATGAAGTGAAGTGAAGGGAAATCTTTATTTAAAGAGGTAAAAAACACTTTTAAACTTACGCGTGTGTGGCCCTCAAATATAAAATTACAGTTAAGTCTATGCAAGTCAGTTTAGTTAAGGTCGGCCCACATTGAAAAGAGAAAGAAAAAAAGAAACCTTTAAAAGTCCAAAAAAAATACTAAAAAATAACAAAAATAAAACAGACGAATAACTATTTACCAACATCCTCGGTTCCGTGAGTCTCAGACCTGCGCCGAACTGTGGCCTGTTGACGGTAGTCCTTGTGTGTTGTGTTCACCCCCCTCAGGTCTGGACGAGGCCCTTGTAAGCCTCCTCTACCGTTGGCGTAACCAAGCGAAGTGTATGTCTTGTTATCAGAACCAACTGCTAACTTGCCGCCCACTTCACGCACAATGTCGAATATTGGGTTTCCGCGCTGGGGGTAAGCACCAATGGTAAATACATGGGAGTGGTCAGCGCTTACTGCTATCAGGGTTTCGGCTGCAATAATAAATAAATAAAAGATTAACGTTAGGCATTTTTTGGAAAAATACTCTGCGTCATATTACTCTGTGTAAAAGGACACTAACAAGACAAGCCAGGTTCTTCTAACGATGTTAGGAACGGACCATTATTTTCTTGGAGGGGGGGGGGGGGGATGAAAAATTTTCCTCTGCAAACTTTTTTTTTTTTTAAAGTAAATGGTTTGAACCCAGGAGTATCAGTAGTTCGTATAGTGTGATCGTCCGGGTGAGAGTAGTTCTGAGAAGAACTGTTGTTGGTGACTGATGTTTCGACAACCTGAACGGAAGTCATCTTCAGAGTCAAGTGAAAAGTTGTTGTCAGTCGATGATGTTATAAGTCTGGTCCGTTGAAGCTGATTGGTCAGTTAAGCCGTGATGTTATTGGCTGTAAGACTCGTGTAAAGTTTGTCATCAGTAATTGGTCAGTTTCGATCCGTCTATTGTTAGTCTAATTAAGTCGTTCTGTTCCTACAATATCCGTGTAGCTCACAAACCTATAACAACGTTACGACATTTACTGACCAACGTTAAAGACAGGGACGAACCTAACAACAGACAGGGAGCGATTTATAAGATCAAATGCTCCGACTGCCAGGACTCCTACATCGGAGAGACCGGTAGAAACTTGACCACGAGACTGACTGAATACAAACGAGCGACGAGAAATGGTGATGTCAACAATCACATTTCTGAACACCACCGACTTACTAAACACAAAATCGACTGGGACTCTGCTGAATGCTTAACCTACAGTACTAACTATTTTCAACGACTGACTCTGGAAAGCTGGTACACAAACTTAGAACAGACGCCTATCAACAGATGTCAACAACTACCGGCACCTTACAAACGACTTATTCACGACGTAAACAGAAGCGACAAACGAACCGCCAACAGAACGACTTAATTTGACTAACAATAGACGGAACAGAACGACTTAATTAGACTAACAATAGACGGATCGAAACTGACCAATTACTGATGACAAACTTTACACGAGTCTTACAGCCAATAACATCACGGCTTAACTGACCAATCAGCTTCAACGGACCAGACTTATAACATCATCGACTGACAACAACTTTTCACTTGACTCTGAAGATGACTTCCGCTCAGGTTGTCGAAACGTCAGTCACCAACAACAGTTCTTCTCAGAACTACTCTCACCCGAACGATCACACTATACGAACTTTTTTTTTTTTAGTTTATGCACCTCTGCAAACATTTTTTTCGAAATTCGTACTATTTTTTTGTTATACATATCGTTTTTGCAAACAATTTATTTTGTCTTTCCAGGCCCTGAAAGCATTTTTTTCAATATTTTTCATCCCCGCCCCCTCCAAAAAAATAATGGTCCGTCCCTTATGGAAAGATGTTTAATACGAGTGGGTGAATTTGCAAGCGAGTAGCTATTTATGTCTTATATTTTTACCTTAGTTAGAGGGAAAAAAGAACACAACCGTATCATTCATTGTTTTACTGGCCTAATTTTTTTCTGCATTTGTAAAGTATATGGTGTTTGGATCAAAAGAAAAATCAGTTATTCCCGAAGGTATTTTAACGTCTTCGCGGGGAGGAGATGATTTATAACAAAGGACTAGAAGAAAGGATTAAAAAGTGTCCTTGTACGCTGAAAACACCACGTCAGTGCTAAGTTATCCTGCGTGCAGCCGGCGTATTTTTTATGAGGAAATAAAGACGGCTACACGGCGCAGGCTAGCCAGTACAATAGTTAGTTACCTCGATTTATCATTCGCAATGCCTTAGAGACCGCTTTGTCCAAAGCAAGTGTATCGTGAAGGGCTCTAAACGCCCGGCCTCCGTGGTGTCCGTGATCAATGCGTCCCGCTGCCGAGTGAAATATGGCGTAATCAGTAATCAGAATGAATAATTTGATTTATCACTAGAAGAAATAGAAGGATGAATGAATAAATCTAAGAATGGATGGACGCATGGATGGATTCTACAGTCGGGAGAATGGATGGATGGATGGATGGATGGCTGAATGGCAGTTGGCATGTATAGGCAGAAGATACAACGTGTATCTCTTTACAACATGAAAAGTTGTGATTTTATTTTACCTCGTGCTGTTTATTCTGTAACCACAGTTATTTCCTAGTCGAAATTTAGACTGAGCTATGTGTGTATACCTTCAACTAACAAGAAGTACCCTTTAGGGTTTTTCTGTAGTATTCTGATGGCTTTTTCTGTCATCTCTGCTATTGATGGTTCACCAGCAGGATCTTCAGCTCTGTCCACTTCATACTTCATGTGGGAACGCTCAAAAAGTCCTGTAAACATAATTGGCATATGCAAAGATCATAACAGCAAGTTAATTTTATTTATGCCTTATAAGATATGTAATTTCAAAACGATTTAAGATTTAACCACCAAATTTGTCGAATTTTTCTAAAATGGTGTATGCTATTTTGCATGGTCGTCTTTTGCTGCAAGAAAAGTTAATTAATAATCGTTTTAGGATGTATCCTCAGGATTTCTCATATATTTGGTACCAACTGCTTTGCATTTACTGGAAATATGGATGGTAACAGTAGACTTTGTTGGATCTAAGGCAAGTGAGACCAAGATTCAGAATTTCGTTATGTTATGATTTGAAACTACAATTAAAGCTAGCTCAGGCATTAGAGCCTGAACTAAAATTAGAGCCTGAACTAAAAATAGTTAAATGACAGATAAAAAAAACAACCCAACCAATGAGCAAATCAGCCAACCGATCAACAATCAGACAGACAGACAGACAGACAGACAACTTCATGAACTATCTGAACCAACCAGACAATCATAGAAAATAAAGCTCGGAACAAAAGCAATAATTCCGTTGAAGAATGTTTGAAAATGTCACTTCTGTCAGCCCTAGAACAGTTTTTATCGTAAATAAAGAAGCAGAAAGGCGCTCAGATGCCTAATAAACGTTTGGTATGATACATGAATCACATATGGCCTCTGACTAAACATACATGATTAAATACCACATAATCAGAAAGCATTTGTTCCATAAGCATCTTGACTCCTCGCTAATAGAAACCACTACATACCCATCACGTGGTCAACCCTCCTCGTGTCAATCTGGTCAAACCCAGCTTTGTTCCACACGTACTGTGAGTTCGGATGTTTGTCCACCCACTCTTGGATCAGGTCTCTGCCATCCAACCTCTTTCCCTTTCTATCCGGGTACTCAGGGTCTGCTTGATTTTGACGCATGAACTCTCTACGTCCCCCGCCAAAGATGACTTCTATTCCGTCACCGTACGGGTATTCAACAAGTTGCAAGGCTAAAAATGAACGTTCAAATAAATGTTGGTGCTTGCCGATGCTCTTGCTCTACAATCCAAATTATTCGTAAAATACGTTCCTGGCATTTTTTGTCTATTAGTGCAGGCAATATAAATGAAATGGAATTGTCAGAACAACTAGCTAAGTCTATTTAATGCAATGGTGTTACTAGATGTGCCATGTAGGTCTAAATGTTCCTAAGATCTAGCTAGCTTAGTATTCTCATCATCTTCCACCAATTTCAACTACGACCAGGCCAAACTCAAAAACGGTGAGACTTCCATGCCTCGCAAAATAATATATCTATTCACGTATCATTCTGGCATAGAACTTCAGATAAAACGGTTGCAGACATTTGGCCGCTTAGTATTAAAAAAAAAACTTATAAAATACTTGTAAGCTGAATGATCTGGTTTTCGGTTCGATGAAAATAAACTTGGCAGATGCAATGTTAACTCCTAGGTGTCCATGTCATTTATGAAATCGTGATAATAAGTATAATAAAAATTACAAATGTGGAACCAAGAAAATTACCAATATCTTTGCACGCAGACGCATCATCCAGTGCCTCATCCAGCTTGTCGTCATCGCTTTCCCAACCGCGATCCGCAGAATACGCGTACGCGCTTGCGGGAGTTGCGTGCGTCACACGAGTAGTGGTCACGATCCCTGTTGACATCCCAGCCATCTCCGCCAGCGAAAGAATAGAGATTGCTCTACGATTTGCACTCGCAGTGGAACAGTAGCCTCGTTTAACCCTTTCGTCCATTCCGAGAACACCTGACGGAATCAACATGACTAGTCAATACATTTTTTAAGAGAGTAGGTGGACGGGATAAAGATGGAAATAATTCTGCAACCCGCCGCTCTTCTCTTGCTTGGTTTTAGTTTTTTCTGAATTTGGTTTTTGGGCATGAGAATTGAAGAGGTTCTATGGTTTTTCAGCACGAGAAAGATTTAAAAGATCTATAATTTTCTCTCCCATTTGATGTGTAACTTGCAACTTAGTGAAAGCTTTTATCGACGTTTTAAATTGTTTTTCTTTTCATTGTCTGAATCATTTTGCGTTGTTCAGGTTATGTCAGTAAACAAAAGAAAGCTTTTACTGATAAATGAGAGGACCTGCACGGTCGTCTGTCCATCTACTCGTCTGTTCGTCTAAATGTCTATTCCACAGTCCGTCAGCCCGTCTCACAGTCCGTCTTTTCTTCGTCCTGCCTGATGATCACTCTATCCTATATAAGCATTCCTCTTCGGTAGTGCTCATTTCTTACTCAAGAGAGAAACTACATGTCTCTACACGTTTAATTTCCCGCCCAGACCGAATTTAAAACAGTTTGAGAGTAGTTTGAAAGGGCTCGGTTAGACTGTTATCACCAATCGATTTTGAGGCAAGATAGCTAAGTAGCATTTTTAATTCAACACCTACCATCATTAGTCTTAATTCCATTCAGAAACGCCGTCGCCGAAGCGGCCGAATCTGCACCTTGCTGATCAACACAATACGTTTTCGCCTGGCCCGACCAAGGAAACTCCTCCCAGCTTAAAACATTCTCCTCGCCTGATCCGCCTTTTATCTGTCCATCCAGGATGCGAGCAGCAGTGACAGTAGTGATACCCATTCCATCACCCACGAAGATAATGGCGCTTTTTGCAGTTTTCTTGTTCGGTCTCACTCTAAGGTTGTCTCGAATTAGCTTGACACCATCCTTGTACCACTGATTGTTGTCTTGATTGTTCAGAATGGTCCCACTGACAGCTGATGATGGGTGAAGAAAATTTAACAGTTACTTTTTTTGATTTAACCCTCCGACGTACAAGGGGGGAGGGGGTGGATGTCACGCCCCCAATAACGTTTTTTTCAAAATCTAAAAAAAAGGATCTACTCTAAAACGCTAAAACTTTCGGTAGCTGCTCATCCATTCCTTGCGGAAATTTTGATATGTCAACCAAGTGTCCATGGTAACTTCATAACTACAGGAAAGTCTTGCCAAAAATCGTCGTTTTTAACATTTTTCTCTATTTTTCCATTTTTTTTTTAACAGAATGGCACAATTTGTTTATTTTAACATTCTATAAGCACTCTGGCTTGATTTTGCATCAATTTTCGTTATTTTGTGACTTTCTAAGAAAATGTTGAAATTCAAGATGGCGGATCCAAGATGGTGGCTCTAATGACGTCACGTGACGTAATATGAGGTCACAGCCAATTACAATTATGTCGTCTTGTAGATTTAGCTACGGACTTTCTTCTTAGCGCAAAATAATTTCGCTGTGCCTTAATAGAACGAAAACTCCGGGGAGGGGTAACATCCCCCCCCCCCCTTGTACGATGGTGGGGGTATGAATTTGCTTGTACGTCCAAGGGTTAATTTTCAGAGTTAAGAGTATGTTTTTAGTTTTTGAATAATTTAAACATCCTTAGTGATTGATTCGGATCAATTTAAGCATGTGACCACAAAGACAAGTCATTTTGTGTTAAGAAGGTCACAAAAGAAAGATTTTAGGTTTTTGTTTTAAAAGTACTTAAACGAAATATATATAATAACTAGTTTAATAATGTCATGTCCTAATTATGCCGGACATTTTTTTCGGTCCTCTGGGAGGCCGGCGGGCAGGGCACGCAAAAAAGTTTAGTCCGTTCAGTCTATTGTTGATGAGAAAGATTAGCTAAAACGGGCAATAAGAAATTTCACAGCTGTTGCAAAATTACAATTTTGAGCAAATACTCTTTTTTTCACGGTGTATAAATTCGTCGACCACATAAATGACAACATTGACAATCATCCTAAGAGCCAGTCATTATAAGAATTAATAAGAACTTTTAAACAATACATAATTTCTTTCTTTTAATGCGCAAATGGACCTCAAAGTTCCTGACAAGAAGTAACACTCAAAGTATATTAGTTGTGCTATAGTCACCACATTTTAACTATTGGCAATATCTTTGTAGTGCGCTTGGAACTTTGTACAAAAAGCTATATCAGTAAGATATTTATAGCATAAATATCAATTTGATGAACGATCAAAAACACAAAGTGTTCCAAAGGAAGTGCCAAAGGTTTTCTTCCGTTTCTTTCTTGTAAAATGTGCGCTATCCCGAAGAATTAAAAAAAAACATTCTTTTTTTATTTTTGTTTCACAAGTTTGATCCCCGTTGATCCCAAAACATTTAAGCCAAACCACATGGGGCGGTATGCGTAGAATTTTATTGATGTTATAGCTTGCAATTTCAAGCCCTCCAGTGGTAAAAATACAACTAGCGACGCATACGTAAGTGCTATTAAGTACTTCCGATTATAAGGATTTTCTAGTAATTTTGTTAATAATAAACATTTGATTGACGCTTGAAGTTTCGGTACATTTTTACCGACGATTCGGCAATACTGCCTTCATCAGGGTAAGCAAAAAACATTTGATTACTTTATTGAATTTTAAAGAATGGTCTATCCATGAGATCTAAACTTTTTAAAAGCAGGTTCCAAAATATGTACAAAATGATTTGAAACCTGCTTTTTGTTTGTATTTACTTAGTGTAAAGGAGAAATATGTTAGGAACGCGGGCTTTTATTGTGCGGTAACATCTCCCGACTTATCGATTCCTATATTTTGTCTTACGTACACTTCCTTTATGATAATACAATTTTGCACCAATCAATTAATTGATAAAATTTTAAGGTAAACTATCGTGCGATAGCGTGTCAGTAAATCAAATTTCTGTCACCAAGCAAAGCAAAAATGGCATCGAGGAAAGATAACTACTGAAAAAAAATGAATGAAAATATTTTTTCTGTTGTCACCTTCTTGCTACGACGCAATTAGCAGAAAAGACAAGTTATTGTACAGAGTCATGCTCAGTCAAGCAAAACCTAGTACCTACATGTAGATGTATTGAATTAAAGTGCATCGCATTGTGACAAAAGGGTAACAATATAATATTTTTAATTTGAGCCTCTTTTTATTATCATTAAGGAAATGCGTAGGATCTAATCACACTTCACCCAGAATTAAATATCGTTTTAAAATTTTAAAAGACTGAAATCTCACAGTTACAGTAGTGCTATTCGCAGATTGATATCAATCGTTTTTCTCCATTTGATCAATATGACATCGTACGTATGTTTGCTGCCATCAAAAACTATATTTATATATCCTTGCAGATTGTTAGGTAGGAAGAGAAACATCTTACAAGCATATTTTTTAATAACAACGTTATTTGGAAAAATAGTAGTGGCAGGTATTTTAATTTACCTCAGCCATGTGGGTTGAAGGTAATCTCGTACCCAGATCTTCTCAACCCTCGGAGAGAACATCTGGTAAAGTCGGATTTTGCTCGCGTCAAATGTGTCAGAAATCTGACACACGACGCGACTACGCATGCTCGGCTATTTAGTGGATGAAAAGCTCACTTGGCCGCTGTAAATAGCGCATGAACTTCTTTCCTATACAAGGAAAGACAAGTAAAAAAATCTTGAGATAAAGTTGGGGAAGAAAAAAAGCCGAGACTCTGATTCTTTGCTGATAAATTAAAACACTCAACCCAGCCTTCAACGATGGGGAAAAGCGCGCGCTGTGTTTGACGCGTACAAGCTAGCTGTATGCGTCAAGTACGCGTCAGATTTGCAAAGTTTTTCACCCATCTTTTTACCCACGAATATCGTCATTTTAAAACATTTTGTACTAACAAGCTTTAACTTCAAACTGTATCTGTAGCTTATTCGCATTAGCAACGTTCAAAACACGAACGCGTTTTTAGAAAAGCCTTTGAATCCAAATATTTTCTTACTAGCTAACGTACGGTACGCGCGTGCGAAACAGAGTTTACATCATCCGCGCGCAAATGCTGAAGCTTTTCATCAACCAATCAGAGTGGTGAACTGAGCGCACTTGACCAGATGTGTACTACCGTGGTAAGTAGACATCTGGGTACGAGATTAGGTTGAAGGACATGGATAGAGGTACAAATTAGATCAGTATATGTCAGAGGTTAACACAAAATGTAAAAGATTCGAGTTTAAGACTAAAAAAACATTACATTATTTAAAGATACATGGATATCAAAAACATTACTCGATTACTCTTTGCTTTTTTCCGGTGATGACATGAACTACTGCTGAACTGAATATGAATGGTGTCGTCTATGAACAAGTCACCAAGTGGCATTTAAACGTTCTTGAGGTCATCTGAATTTCGTTTCTACCTTATCCCTTTGTTAATATATCACTTTCTCGACATAAATTTTCAAAAGATTGGACATGTCAACAAAAAAAAATGCAAAGTCTCAACGAAGTTGTCTGCCTTTTGCGTAAAAATGTTTACCGTATAGTTTTTTCTCTGTCAATGAAGATCGGACGAAAAGAGTGAGCTTCCCGAACGCATGTTCATACATAACCCTTTTATGACAGAGCAGAATAACAGCATCAAAAGGTTACAACTGATACCAGACGACGGTAAACACATTATTTGCAATGGCTTACCTTGTACGACAAAAATTGCCAGAATTAAGTACAACATCGTGTCAAGGCAGATGCAGAAGTACTTCACTACAGTTCAAAAGCCCGGGGTGTAACAGCAGTGATTACGGCTACACTAGAGCTTCTCATCTACACATTCATTATATATAGTCTACACGAGGTCGTATTTATGTAATTTATTATCGATATTTGTCCGTATTTTAAGCACAATACACCAGTATCAAGAGAGGTAAAAATATAATATAATTAAACGAAATAAACGAAGACTTTTTGACCCCGACGTTTTATGTTAACGAAAAATTATTTTGAAGCTCGCGCTAGGAGAATCAATTACAGAAATGTATTTTTTTATACGAGGAAAGACGAAAGAGGAAACCCTCTCATAAAATGTTTATCTTTTGTTAGAATTATATTGTTAAGAAAGTTCAAGTAGGTGTTGGTGATTCGTCATAACTTACATAATATTTGGCGTGCTTTAAATTTTTTTGAAGTGATGTGTCTGTTTAATATCAAAACAAGTCGGGATGTTCGTGAAGAACAAATCGATCACAGTTCTACGACTAGAAACTTAGAGTTGCAGCAACTCATAGTACATGTAAAGCAGGCGTAAGACATATTTTTCCAAAAGAAATGTTGCTGATAAATTCCTCAGTAAATATGCACAGGAATGTGGTTTACAAGTAAGAAATTAAGGACGTCAAGTGGTCCTTGGAACTTCTTGTTAAATATTGCACTTTGTAAAATTCAATTGTGTTGATATTGGGCAAATGTGTATATAAATAAAAATGAAAAGATGCAAATAATCCAAAGACAAAATGATTATACAAAGATAATTTCTCATTATAATAAAAGTCACGATTTATTATTTGCAAAACCATCTTGCTTTCTGTTTTTATTAACAGCTCCTTTTATATATTTTATTTCAAAGTACGGAAAACCACTACTAAGGAGTGTTGAGAGGCGGCTGTATTCCTAGGCTTGAAAGTAGTGAGTTTAGATTTTTGTCGCAGAGATAAGATAAATCTCAGACTCTGAGGAAAAAAGTTTTCACGCCACAGTTTTCGTAAACGCACTCGGGGACATAAAAAAGTGATAAGTCGATTAAATATTAGTTAAGCGGTAAATTTTAATGAACCAAGTCGAGAAACACCTCCGGACAACAAGTAAAAAAACGTCAAACACACTTAGCTTTTGTGGTGATTTATTACCTGCTGCAATATGACAGGGATATCATTTTGCTAAAGGAAAATGTAAAGAATAGGGAATCGGGATACTTTATTAGTCGAAGGTCGGTTGTGGTAGCAAAGGTAGTACTACTGATTGTTTTTCTGATCTGTACTTGTAGCTTATAGCCTTTATATTAACCAAATGTACTATACAAAATCGTTTCTATGACGTAGTTTTTTTTTTTCAGATAAATATTTCGTAACAGTATCAAAATAAACGTCGAACTGATCAGTACACACGGTCATTGCTGGAAAGCCTTGCATGGCCATCTTTCACCGCAAGTAAGCTGTCATGAAAACAAAAGTTAATTCTTGATTACTTTCATATTTAGTTATCATAATTAAGCAAAACTCCAGTCTCTCTCCAAATTGGCTTTTTTCGATGGAAACTCCTGGGCGCTTGAGCGCGCCGGGAACGAAGCTAAGCTTCTCAAACTCCTTAATAGTGCATCAAGTTAAAACAAAGAAAAACAAAACCGTGGAGGAGGTTTGGATACCCAGTCTTAATTAGCATAGATTTTTCCGTTTACTCCGTAGTTTTTGTTTCGATTGAGAAGATATATCAAACACTCGAAACATTGTTTCATCGGCTATCCAAACACCTCTAATTTCTTCAAAAATACTCCGCTGCACGTCGTATTTTCAACTCCCTTCTCGGTGTTTGGATATCCCGATGAAACACTGTCGCTCGTGTTTGATATATTACTTGGTAGTTTATCTTTAATATGATGAACGTCTGGCTTTGCAACTTTTAAATCATCAAAATGATCAAAATAATATTCACTCAAAATATCGCGCTTTTCACCATTTAAGAAACACCGGTAACCCTATGTCGAGCACAACGACAACAAAGACAATATTGTCAGGGCTTTATATTTAGAATTTTGCTTACGTCAGATGTAAATCCATCATGCCAACATGTATTAGGGATGTGACTAATATAATAATGATAATATAATAATGACGATCAAACGCTTTGCTTCACTGAACAAGCTTTATATCATCCTTAGCTTTCTGTCTTGCAAACTCAAGATATATTTACGAACAAGTCACAACATTATTTGCGTAGGGTCTATTAAAGATCGACTATTTTACTTTATTTTATTTTTTCAATGGAGCTACAGTGTTTACACACATGCGGTACAACGGCAAGTTCCAAGAAATTTACATAAACCTTATTTACCTTGGGTGAAAACCAACTAAAATGCAAGGCTGGCAGTAGGGCAATGGACACTTTTTAATTGGCCAATATTTCAACTGGTATTATAAGTCTTCTTCGATCGGAGCCGGTCATGGGGGGACACAAGCATCATCTTACTTAATCAAGATTCACGCAATAGTGGCAAAACTTTGTCACTTTTGCAAAAAATTATCGGTGAAGGTGAGTCAATAGCTAATTAACGTGACTGGATGGGTTTTTTTTATGACAACCATGCCTTCAGAGGGCGTTTTACCAAAATTTGTTAATTTGAAGCTAATTTGTTTTTCTTTCGAACCATTTTGATTCTGTTTACCTTTTTGTTGGGAACCTTTTAGGTTTTGTATCGTTATATTTTTCTTGTTTGGAGATTTGGAGGCGTACTTTTGATGACGTCATTTTGCGCGATATGACGTCATAATTGCCAAGTGACGGCCGCTAAACAAACATTTTTAAATGCTCACACACCTTATAACTTTGATTACTATAAGGTGTGAATACTTTTGGAGATGCATAGGAGGGGGAGGGGAAAGGGGTTAACAAACGGGAACAACCTTTTTGTAAATTAAAAAAACATGGCTAGACAGCACGGTCGGTCCTTCAATTTTTATTGCTTTTTTCTCTAAAAAGAGAAGTGCAAATCAAAACAAATTTTAATAGTCGCCAAGTCTCCGACCGAACCAAACACGTCGAAAGCGCGTCCGCCTTGCAGGTGGAATTCTATGCCAGCGCCACGGGCGGTGAACTCTGTTCCTTGGCTTTCGTCTCCGTTTGATGTGCTTCCTACATGTTTTCTGCTTGCTTCCACTCAAACACAACGCGTGATCCATCACGTGGAAAACATACTGCTGTTCAAACACGCCATGAAACAAGTAGGCTCCAGGCCCGTCCGCGTACACTCCTGAAAAGGAAATACGTGCAGTTTAGCTGAGGCAGAAACACAAGGGGGGAGGGGTACTCTGCGGGACTCCGCGGCGAGAACCCGTCTTCAAGAACTGGCACCGAGACAAAGTACTATTGCTAAAAAATCTCGGCTAGACATCTGGAAAGAAACGAACCAAGGCCCATTTCAACAAAAAAGAGTTGGAGGCGCGGTGGCCTAATGGTTAGCGCGCTGAACTCTGGATCGAGCGGTGCGGGTTCGAACACTGGCCGGGGTCACTGCGTTGTGTTCTTGGGCAAGACACTTTACTCTCACAGTGCCTCTCTTCACACAGGTGTATAAATGGGTACGAGCGAATTTAATGCTGGGGGTAACCCTGCGATGGAACTAGCATCCCATCCAGGGGGGAGTAGAAATACTCTTCGTCCCGTCGTGCTTCAGAAACCGGGATTAGCTCCGGCCTGATGGGCCACTAGGCTCGACGCAGAC